>NW_013672322.1:5004-25084 GCF_000517525.1 Limulus polyphemus
GCAACACACCACTTTGACCTTGAATTCCTGTAGACGGGTGGCCTTGGGGTGGCCACCTAGGGTCAATCAGCTGATCCACTGGGGCTAGGGTCAACTGAGTACCAGTGTTGGGCGTTCTCAACGGGTGTTGTGGACATCATGCCTGATACTGGTGTTTGGGTATAGTGCTCACGAAACCCTGGCGTTGCTGCAGTGTCCTTGTTTGACATTGTAGTGGGTCCCCTCATAGGACTCCATGGCGGGTGGGGTCAGTGGGCACTGAATCTCTCTCCTTAATTATGGATTCCCCCATTCCAAATAAAAAAAATGTTAAAAATCTGCTTATTGGTAAACGACCACGCCTAGAAGACTCCGAACAGCAGTCTCCATCACACAGTACACCTGTACCTCGCTTTTTGATCATGCATTCACTATCAGATAAATCTTTAGGGCAAATGTCTCCTTTTTTTATTCAGAAGGGCTTAGAGGGGCTTGCTGGCTCTCCAAAGTCAGTTAAGAAGCTACGTTCTGGAGACATCGTAGTAGAAACTTCCCATCCTAAGCACAGTGAACTTCTTTTGAATTCAAAGGCCATTGGGGATATACCCATTGAGGTTACTCCCCACGCTTGAATGTGTAGCCATTGTGACACTCAAGTCACAATAGCCCACATTATACTGTCGTGCCGTTGTTAGACTTGTGAGTGGCGGCACCATTTTAGACACATTTTTTTCTAAAAGTTTACCCCTGATGCTGGACAGTGTCATTGATAATGGTGACACTGTCTGATTAGATTGTATTTTTAATTTTTTACACATTATAGGTATTTTTAATTCTATATAAATCTTTTACTGACATGTATTGATTTTAACTCGCTGTTGTTTTTTTTTTACATTTTACTTTAATTTGCTTTCATTGCTTTTACTGGTTGTTTGGCGCAGATAGCCTAGCTGCTTTGCACCATAAAACACCAATCAAACAAACAACCAGACAGTTTCCTGCATCTCCAATTAGGGTTTCCATACCTCCTGTGTCAGAATACAAGGGAGGTTCCACCTTTATCAGTGGGTACCCTCCACTCATGTGGAGCACAAACAACGGCATCAGTGACTACCCTATGGGGTCTGATCGTGTGAGTTCGTGTCAGTATGGGAGACCTTCACCACAGATCAGTGGGTCATTCAAGTTCTTACAAGAGGATTAGCCCTTCATTTCATGCCTCCTCCTCCATTGCCTCTCATATCAGTTGTCTTTCCACTCCCTCTTACATCCAGTCATCAAGGATCTTCTGCACAAAGGGGCTTTAGAGTGCATTGACACCTCTTTTGAGTAACTTATTCTCGTCTGTTTGAAGTACCAAAGAAGATTGGTGCCTGGCGACCTGTCATCAAACTTTCCCATCTCAATATTTTCCTTCAGCCTTCTCAGTTTATGATAAAGTAATTTATTTTCCTTCAGTGGCACTTTTCAAGTGGTCTATGGATGACAAAGTTCAATGTCACTGATGCCTATCTTATATTCTGATTACGTTTTATGCACAAGAAACAAGTTTTTCAGTTTCACACTCTACCATTCATCCTTGCATATACCTCATACGTCCTTTTCACATCATCTTCACTCATTGGACATACACACTCACCATTACATGGATGACTGGCTTCTTCTCATTTTTTCATGCCACTTGACAGAACTTCACACTCAAGCTTTTTTTATCCAAAGCTGTGAGAGCCTGTTTTTTCATCAAATGGTGAAATCTATTTTTACTCCCTCATAGTACCTCATCCATTTAGGGGTGTTTTTAAATTCCCCTCTCAGTTAGGCACAACCTTCTCCTCTACACCTACAGGCCATGAAACAGGCCGTCCTTCTAATACAGTTGTCTCCTTCTTCACTGGTATGTGCAGTTCTATCTCTTTTGGGAATGTGGGCATCCTTAGAATCACTCATTCCTTTCGGTTGGCCCAAATGTGTTCCCTTCAGTGGTTGTTATGGGACCAATGAAACATTTGTATGGATGTGCTGGATTGTCCAATGACTCTATCAGCTTCCAGCCTGCTTGATCCTGGCTGGGGTTTGGACAGGGACAACACAACAGTAGCTGTCCCTCTTCCTCCCTCACATCTAGATACACCTTTTCACAGATGCTTCTCTTCAGGGCTGGGGCGTTTGTATAGGGGATATGGAATTCAAGGACCTCTGGACAGAAGAGGAATCTTCTTTCCACATCAATCTCTTAAAGCTTCTAGCAGTTCAGTGAGCTATGTCATGGGGTCTCACATTATTGCAAGAGAATGTGGTAATGCTTCACTTGGACAATTCCACAGTAGTCTTGTACATTTCCAGGCATGGGGACACTCACTCCAGGGCTCTTTGTTTTCAAAGATTGGATCTTCTCATTTGGACCCACAATCATCAGATTGTTCTCCTTACTTGTCATGTTCCAGGTGTAATGTATTTTGTGGCTGATCAGTTATCTCATCCCAACAGAATTTTTCCTAATGAATGGATGTTTCATCCACAAGTTTTTTTGTTGGATCTGCTCTCCTCTCAGGATGTCTCAGATCAATGCTTTTGCCACACACTGTAATGCCCAGCTCCTATTCTTCTGGTTTCCTGTACCTCACCCTCTGGCTTGAGCATAAATGCTCTGAGACAGGATTGGATGGTTCTTTATTTTTACGTGCTCTGTCCAGTCTATTTGTTATCCAAAGTTCTTGCACTGAATCAATCCTCTTTCTGTTGAGTTGTTCTGGTGTGCAACATTGGCCAACTCAACATTGGTTTCCACTCCTTCAGTATCTTCAAGAATGACAACCTCTTCAGTTTCATCTTTGGCCAACTTTCTTACGTCAATCTTGGTAGGACATTTTTCATCCAGTGATTACCCATTCTCTGACTCCATGTCTGGCCTTTATGCGATATGTTGCATAATGTCAGGGATTGACTTCTTGGATGGCATTTTTCTTAACGCAGTCCATTCAGCATTGTTCTTTGGACATTTATCAATGGAAATGGTTTACTTATCATCGGTGGTCTCTCAGACCTGGTTTTAATCCTTTTTGTCCCGCTATTCCGCATATTTATCAATTTCTGACATGGGTATTCAACAAAGGATTGTTATTCATCCTCAAAATCCTTTCCAGGTTCCTAATTGGGATCTCACAGTGGTTCTCCATGCCTTATCTCATCCATTGACAAAGGTTTGTTGCCTTCATCTGTTTCTCTGTATAAGGCAACTTTGTAAGCTACTTTTCTTTCTTCTAGGAGATGTAAAATTTTTGAGTCCCTTGTCTTGTCCTTTCTTATGAAATTATTTCAAGCTATCCATCCTCAACATTCCTTTCAGGTTCCTAATTGGGATCTCACAGTGGTTCTCCATGCCTTATCTCTTCCACTATTTGAACCTTTGGCATCATGTTCCTTATATCACCTTCTTTCTTCTGTTGTTGGCTAGTGGACATCCACATTTGAATATATTTGCAATTCATGTTCACAGGATTCTTTATTGCTTACTCTGAGCTTTCATTGGAGGAGTGGAGACTTCTTTGGGTCTCATCTCATCAAGTTCACCATATCTTGGTGTCCCTGGCAGTTCGGTTGTATCGCCCACTGGAGGAGGTTGTACAGGCTAATCTATGGACTATGCCTAATACATTTATATCTCACTATTTACATGACTTGGTAGTTTCCTTCTTAGATGGTTTTTGACTACACCTTTGGCTAATCTCCACATCATGGCTAGATTGTGAGAGAGGTGAATGACTTCATTTCTTTTGTGTTTATTTCTATTTTTTCCAGTGACCCTCTCATAATTTTCATTTGGATCCCACTCAGTGGCAGGTATTGCCTGGTCAGATATGCCTTTTTCCAAATCTGCATTAGCTACCAGTAGACTGATAAAAAATTTTCCTGGTACAATGAGTTCTGTTGAGATGGAGTGTTCCATAAGATCATCTTGTGGCTTTTTTGGATGGTAAATAATTATATACACTACTGGGCTGCCACTCATGGACTATCATGAGTGAGACATAAGGGGATTTTGCCCATCCTTGCTCATGCCTGGATTGAATAAATTAGGGTCAGTTTGTTTTTGAAAATAGGGAACATGGTTCACCTATTGCATTGTCTCCAGAACATTGTTCCTAGGAGCTCTCCAATGCGAGTTATCCCCCATTTCTCCTATTGGAGCATGGGTGTTTTTACCGCTCCCAGTTTCCAGTCACTGGAGTGGTGGATAGAGGTCTATTCCTCCTGAGTGAGGCTTGAACTTGTTATTTTACTCGGAGAAGCTGTGTGCTCTCCTACCCATAATCCTGGATGGTTAATCCAGATGTATGGTGGGAGCAGGACTAGTCTACATGGTAGCTTTCTCATAATTCTGGTTCAGAGATGACACTTAGCTATCTAGTTGAGTTGAGTGTGGCCATTCTTTTTGGTCATTATCTTCCTTTTGATGATAATGGAAGAGTGTCCTTGACTCCTTGTAATTCTTCACGCGTAATGTCAATTCCTGTGTCATTGGTTGGGCTTAGTTTGTTACACATCCTCCTTGTAATTCTTGGGGTAGGAGGTGTTGTCTTGCCTCTTGGGTTGGGGAGTTAGGATTTCTGTTCATAATTCCAAACCAGGTAATCTTGGTTTCTTCATGTTGAGTGAGACGAGAAAGGTTCCACAATTCCGAGTTTGGTTTGTTGTATTTTGCATTTCTTCAGGTTGGGATGAGGGTTTGTCCACTTTTCTGTTGTTTGACTTTGTAATTTTGTTGGCTCAACATGCAACATTCTGTAACTTTCTAGTTGGGATCCAGTAATACCATGCCATGGTCCTCATGCCCTGGTCACTACACCTTGGATCTAGCTTTGGGTCCACAGCCCTATAGTTCCAATGACGAGACGTGGAACGTTTTCGGCCTGGTTGGGGCCTGGATGAATCCCATAAGTTATGTACAATATTTCATCAAGTGTGAAGGATCTGTACATTAGCTGGTCGATTGACTGGGACTGGATATGTCTGGTATTGTAGGAGCGGGTCAGTTCTGGTATAGTTGTCCCTAAATTCATGTTTTCTTCTCACAATGTTAGGGTTTTGCTTCTGTGGTTGGTTGGCCTTTATTAGATTTTACGTTATCCAGGCAAAGAGCATACCTGTTCCAGAAGTAGTGTGGACCCCACTAGTGTGCTATTACTATATCTTATTTCTGCACACCTCTTTTCTGTGTGGATCTTGTCCACACCAGCCCCATCTTCTTGTCAGTTTGGGATTCTAGCTAGTGTTTGAGAAGAGGTAAGTATATTTTGAAAGTTAACATTTTCCTCTACTGAAAAGGTAGATAATACCTCTTCTCGCATTACCCCCCCCCTTTCATCCCCATAATGACCATGTTGGACAGTCTTGAAAAAGTGAATAGGAAGTAATAACAGGGAGCTTATGTGCAGATCTGGGATAGGGGGTGCATTGATATAGGTGGAGAGAGAATCACAATATTTAACTTGCTATAGGCAATATAGTGGGGTATAAAGGTAAGCTTCATAACAATGCTTAGATAGGCAAAAAAGAGTAACTTTCATCAGGATAAAGTTGTAGTGTGAGAGGAGGTAAGTATTATCGGAAATACCTTTTCAGTATAGGGAAATTTTAACGTGTGTTATTGTGAATAACCAGTATTGGAGAGTAGAGCTGGGTGGTTAACTTGATTAATTGACATAATCAATTATCTGTGTGCATTAAATACATTGATTAGTGTCACATAAAATAATAATCAATTAATTGATATTATGATTAAATCAATTAATGTTGCAAAAATAATCAACTAATTAAAATTAGTGTTTCTAATTGCTTTCACTGCCAAAGGTGGATGGAGGTAATGTTTTAACCCCTCTGTGAATGTGTATGTGTTTGTTTGTGTGTTTGTCAGCAAGATTTCTCAAATAGCTAAATGGATTTGGATCAAAGTTGGTATACATTTGGACTATGTCCCAACTTAAAAAAGTGATTATTTTTTGAAGGTTCAAGGTCACAGCAAGGTCATGAAAATCTAAACTCCATATCTGTTAACATGGAGATCAATTTTTCACACTATTTTTGCTCTATAACTCAGTCAAAAAATAATTGGATTTTGAGGAATCTTGGTGAACATATGCAGAATATTATTCCTCATTGCCCTGCCAAACATGGTCCATGTCCATTGTTAATGACGGAGATACGGACACATTTTCCTATATTTTGAGAATCGATTATGTGTGGCAGAGGTATGTGCTCTACTGAATGCCCCTCTAGTTCTTATTGTTTAAACATGTGGAAGAAAGACTTAGGAATATAATAGATTTATGTGAGGGATTTTGTCATTAAATGCTTATTGTGTGTTTTACATTACATACTATTGGTTGTGAGTCTCACGTAAAGAAAGATTTTAAAATTATTTAAACTTTTGCAATGCTCATGCAGAAAAATTTTTTTTTAAAGCCAAGAAGTGTGTTTAGTTTCAAATTTCTTTGTTTGTTATATCTATAGGCATAAAGCAAGCCAACCTTTTTTTTTTTCCTCCTTGTAACATAAAAGTGTATAAAACAATAAATACATTTCAGAATTTTGCATATGATCATTTATTTCCTGACATTTTTAATGTTTTTCCTCTTTTTTTTTCCAGCTTAGGTTTGATATCAGATTCTTTTCACATGTTTTTTGACTGTACAGCCTTATTGGCAGGGCTGGCTGCTTCTGTGATAACTAAGTGGAGAGCCAATGAGAGATTTTCCTATGGGTAAGATTATAGTATTAGCTTCTAATTAGTACCAAGAAAATGCATACTTATGGATACACTATTATGCAGAGTGTCACAAAGTAATTTTAGAGTGAAGAAAGTATTTCAGCAATAGCAGTTGTAATCTGATCAGTGCTAAAGGATTAAGATATGAAAAACCCTAAAAAAATTTAATAAAAGGCCTTGTCAAGAAAGGAGTGTTTATCAAAGCTGTTGTCTGTTGTATCATTTCAAGTAAGAATGATCTCATGTGTGTATATTTTGTACTTTTACCCCTGGAATACAAAATCAGACAAGGATTGTCAAGTTGTATCATTCCATTGACACGTGTATGAAACTGGCTTTTGGTGAAAGAATTGTAGAATATTTTGAATATGGATATTACACAAAACAACTAATAAATATGAAATTTGTAATGTAATAAACTATGAAAAGGTAAAAACCACTGTTATTAAATAATATAAATCACTCCTCAGTTCATTGTTATGCAAATCGGGCATCTTCTGATGAGTCATTTACCTTGAAATACAAATCATCGCTTATTCAGCTTATGCTGTATACTGGTCTCACTTAATCTCATCTCAGCTGTTACTTTGAAGGAAATCACACAGCTTGGAATGCCCCATAATGTTTGAGTCATGCCATGGCTAGACTTCAAAGAAAACATTCAGATGTTTCATTTGCATGGAGAGACATATCAGTTGAATGGATCAATCACAGCAATCCTTTGCTGGTCATAATGTTTCAAAGTTTTGTTGAACAAGTGGACAAAACAGAATGTCATAAACATCACAAGCAGGTAAATGCTATTTGCTGATTTTGGTTTGTTTCACTCAGTGTATTTAGCTGCAAGGGGATGCCTTGTCATTATATATACCTTTAAAACCAAACTTCACAAGGCTGGCCTCTACAATAGATGCTCTGTGAGGTGCAATTTGCTCACAGTAAAGCATAAAAGAGCTTGCTTGCAAGTAATATATCCAGTGGACGAATGACAATTAGGGCAATATCTTTTTTTGCAGCTGAACTGTGCTTCCCTCTGCAATCAGATAATAGACATATACTCATTTGTAGGGATTCTTAAATTAGATCCAACCTCTTTTCGTACAGGAACGTGATACATATGGTAGTGGTAGAAGTATGGTGTAAGCAAAAATAAGCACTGATGAATGCATACCAAATCTCTGTCCCCTGGAATGGTTCTGTTAATGCTACATATTTGAAGGACTATGTGCTATCCTTTTGTGTTTCTTAATGCTGATACATTTGGCCCTGACTTTAGTCCATTGCATGATAATGTTTCCCCTCTACCATGCTAAACTGCTCAACACATTCCTTTAGAAACAGGGAATTGACAGAAGGAAATGGTTTGGATGTTCACCAGATTTCAATCCTGTGAAAAGTATTGGATGTTCCTGGGAGATTTTACACTTCATTAGGTGATTCCAAACACTAAAGATGCCTGGAAACAGCTCTTTCACAGAAGTAGTTGATGATATTATCAACACTGATATTAAGCATGCAACATCAGTGCTAGACTGACCCTGCTGTTTGGGGTTGATTATATTTCATGTTGAAATTAAATTTCATGAACTGTAAAGTAATCTGTAATGAAAAGTTTTCTCAATTCAATCGCAATTCAATTTGCTGTGCTAAGTTTTTAATTAAATATGTTATAAGTTTTTTACAATGTTTTAACACTATTTTATTGTATATTTTTATTTTGTTGATTGTTGTGCCAAGGTGTACAAAAATGCATTTTATTATTTTTTTAATTTCAGTTATGTTCGTGCTGAGGTTCTTGCAGGGTTTGTTAACGGTCTTTTTCTATTGTTCATTGCATTTTTCATCTTCTCTGAAGCTGTTGAGGTAAGATTGCTCGAACATGTTAATTTTTTATTGTATGTAAATGTGAAAAATATGTTATAAGGAATCTTTTTTAAATAAACATACAGTATTAATAGGATTTTTATACCTATTTTAATTCAACTTTCACAGCTATCTATCCCATCAGGACACTTTTTTTACCTTTTCTTATCTGCAGTTTGTGCCATTCTTTTATTTGTTTGTGTTTTGTGTACACATTGTTCGTACAACACATACACTTGATTTCTTTTATTTTAAGACTTAGTGAAGAAAATGTGTGTTATCATGTCCCAATCTTCTACTCTGGTAGAAACTTCCTGAGGAAGGCCTTTTTAGCTGTATGAAAGCCTGGGGTACTGTAAAACTTTTTTGTTTCCTATTTTGTGTTGAGCCAAGCATGGCCTAGTGGTTAGCATTCCAGACTGTGAATCAGAGGGTCCATGGATCATATCCAGTTGTCAAAAAATTGTGTCCAGCACATTAGAGCCATTGGTGCCTTATAAGAATGAAGTCAAATTCCACTCTTTGATTTAGAGTAGTTCAAGAGTTAGAAGTGGATGTTGTTGACTAACTGCTTTCTTTAATCAAAATTTGTGATGCCTAGCTCAGATAGGTCTTGTGTGGCTTTGCATGAATATCTGAAACAAACAAAAACAAATGATATTCTCATTTTCCAACTTGGTTATTGGTTGAATTTAACTTAATATATAAATTATTAGTTTTGTGAATATTTGAATAATTATTACTTACAAAGTGTCTAATTAATTGATCAGCTAAATGGCTATTTTTGCAAAACTATTTCATTGTTATTGTTTTAATTGTATGTTTATGAATATTTTAGATTTGCATTTAAGCTGCAAGTTAATATCTACCACAGAAGGATAGATAATAAGGGTATAATAAAAGATATTTGTCTCAAAATTTAATATTATTTGTAAAATATGTGCTGCAATTGTTCTGTGTGACAAAAATGTTTTACAAGATGTGAAAAACTTAAACCTTTATGTACATCACAACAGTGGCATTTTAAAAATGCTAATCTGTGCAATTGAGAGAAGAGAAATTAATACCAGACTTAATTTAAAAACAATGAGGAGAGTTTTCAGTAGTCTTGAAGGGTTTAATTTCTGCACTAATTATTATTTCAGTTCCATCAATTAATTTTTTTAAACTGACTAATAATTTTAACTGTTACAGTTATGCTAGATAATGTTTCCATTTCAGAGAGCCATTGAACCACCAGAAGTCAAACATGAGAGGCTATTTTTGGTATCTGTTCTTGGACTTTTTGTGAATATAATAGGAATATTTGCTTTTCAACATGGCCATGGACATGGTCATTCTCATGGAGGTACTTTTAGTTGTTTATTCATAATGATGAAGAAGCTTAAGAAATTTAGATAAAACATTTTACTCAAAATGCATCATAAAAATTATATCTACAGTAATAAAATGAGTTTTGAAATCTAACATTTAGTAAGATTAATGATAATATGTTTCAGGAGAACATTCCCATGACCATTCACACTCTCACTCACATAGCCATGGACATGAACATAGCCATGGACATGAACATAGTCATGGTTATGGTAAGTACTTGTCTTTTGAAGTCCTTTATGAAACTTATTTTGTTCTACCTTGTGTATTACCAGTGGTTTTATGTCTTAACAACATTATTGCTGGCAAGTTAAATCTAATTGCATATAATCACTACTGTTGTCAACTCAAAGGTAATTCTATTTTCTAATATCATACAGCCTGACGATCACTAATAGTGATTAGAAATAATGTTTGATTCACAATATAGATTGTTATGTATACAGATAATGTTCTAAGGTTGAGATTTCTCAGCAAAATATATTTTGACATTTTTGTGTTTATTCTTAGATTTCAAAAAATATAGTATTTACAGTTAATTGTTACTAATTTGTTGAGCTTACAAAGTTGTGACATTTTTCTTAAATATGTAGTTGTTAGTGAGATAATTTATAATTCATTATTTCTTCATTTTATGTTTGGTCTACATCTTTTATTAGTTATGAGTTAATGTTTCTTAATTCTCTTTCCTTTACTTATTTGAAAATTACAATATAGTATCTGATTTCATTAACTATTTAGATTCTATCACAAATGTTAACACTACAGTGAACCTTCTTTTAAGTTCCAGCCTTCTACCTTCTTGAACTTGTGTGTAGAGAGTCATGATTTTTTTCCCTATGTTTTTGCCTTTAGATTGTTTAAAATTATTACTTTCAAACTCTGGTGACTTTATACTCATCATCATGATTTCCTTTTTAAGTTTGAATAATCCTACTTTTATATTTAATTCAGTCAGAAAATTATAATTCTGTATTACTATTCTCTGAGATTTCTTGAGTAACATTTTTTGGTCATCATCATTATTTGGATTCTGTTTCATATGCTTGAACTTTTTTGACTAGTGTGATTTATCTTTTTAGTTTGGATCTTACAGATTATCCATGAGCAGAAGAGATTTCTTTTAAGTTTTCAACTAATTCAATGTAAATTTTTAATAATAGTGTGTTTACTGGAAATGTTGATCTTTTACTTTAGTTTTAGTTAGTTGACTGAATAACAGATACTCCATTTTTACCAGCTAACTGGATTATAATTTTGTGTCTTATGTGATTGAATATTTTATCTTAATCTAAAAAAGAAGAAACTTTGAGTGGTTCAATTTTATATAGGTTTCAATATACATATAACATGGTACATCTAACATATATATGTATATGTAGCTTTATTGCAACTGTACAGAAATATTGCATATAAAATAACATTCTGGTATTAGAATCTTTATACCTTTCAGAACTTTTATTCATAGGAATGTTTTTGTTTTTGCATTTTACTACTTGTCTATGCTCTCTTTTTCAGGCTTATGGCTTTAAGTCTGGTGTATTTTTCTGTTGCTTTTCAATGCAGTAATGCTATTTTAGTTTTTTTTTGACTGATAAGATAAAATGTTTTACATTATCACTTATCTTTATTTTTCCATTCAATGTCCTTTTGGGATTCCTCACTTTTTAGATGACCCTTATACAGGTTTATACTCATATTGAGGGATCATCCCTTAGTTTATATATTTCTTATGATACAGGATGATCTTTAAGTATTGAATAGTATTTTTATTGTCACTATTGTCCTTTTATGAAGGGTTTACATATGCTTTTTCAGGTTCTTACATTATTTAAATGTACATGTTAAGTATGTGTATACTTTCTATCTTTAGTGTAATTTTGCATATTCCTCTATTCTGTTTAACTTCTAGTACAGACAGATAACTGACTTGATGTGCAATATTCATGAATGTGCCTGTTTTTATTGTTGCAACCTTCCTTAAGTCTGCATGTTGCATTGCTTTTTATATCACTTTTCATGCTAAACACTCTTATTGGATCAGCTCATAATCAGGTGATTCTAGTTATTCTTTAAGTCTTATTAAACATTATTACTCTATTCATATTAGTCTCTTTGGTTTATATTTTGTAATCAAGTTCCACCTGAACATGGTTGCTCCGCCCAAGGAAATGTTATAATTTTAGATACTCTGAGATGTATTCTGGTGCACTAGTTAATATCTTTTATGCTTTTACTAATCATTACAAAGAATAGCTACAAACTTTTGAAGAACACTACCCCTTGAAAAACATTATATATGTTTTGTTTCTCAAGTGATTTCCCTTCAATTGTTAAGCTTTAGTTTTGTACATGCCTTGGTTGCCTCCCTTTATGAGTTCATATCATGTGGTCTGATCATTCACAGCTTTGGAAACATCTATAAAAGAAAAAAAAAGGAATATCAGTGACACCTCCTCTGATCCAGAAAGGGCTAAAGTTCTTCATTTAAAAATTATCATCCATAATCATTTTGGAAATGAAGTCCCATTTCAGTTTATCTTTGAAATCATTATTTAAGTCAATCATGGTTGGAATACCATTTGTTTTAAAGAAATTTGCTGGTTATTTATTTTCTTTAACTGATTTCTCAGTGTTTGGCTTCTGCGAATGGAAATGGCATCTCTTGCAGGTCTAGATTAATTTATAAACTTAAATATACTTTTCTTCATCTCAAAAATCTCAAATTTCATTTGTGTAATCTCTAAAACCTCCTAAATACATTTCAAATGGTTGTTTTCAACAAAACTTTATATTTTATCAGTAATTTTCTCTACCCTAACTCTATACAAGGTTGGACAATTTGACTGACCTCGTAACCATCAAAAAATTATCTAAATTTATCTAAATTACCCTTTTTTTTTTTTTGTAGCATGAAACTATATTCGTTTATTCTAAGTAGCTTTGAACTTGTAACAGTATACACATGTTTATAATTAAATTTTATTGTGTTATTGCCTTTTTGATTGCCATTTGAACCATGTCTAACTACTATTTGTGCCTTTATAAGTTGTAAATCACTTGGGAAACATGCAGCTTACGTTACACTTTCAAATTACATTACCCATGAGTTACTCCGAGCTGCTCACGTGCGTGCTCATGAAATATTTTTATTATAATATTATTGTTGTTTATTTTACCTAATCTCACCTTAATTAACCTAAATAGATCCCTATTTTTACATTTGAGTTACTTTTATTATAATAAATAAAGAATAAACATGAAAAACAAGAAGTACAAGTACTTACCCAATCTTTTTTTCCTCTAACTCAAACTTTTTTTGGCTTTTTAGCTATGCGACAAGAGCCATTACAAATCCATCCAAACTAGTCATTAACTTTCCCAGGGGAATGAACCACGTATTATAAGTGAAATTGACCCTTATCTGTTCAGAACACAATGTTATACAATACGTCATTTGATAGATGAAAACCTTCGCTTTCTATTGGTTATAGGTAACATGTAATTAAACATAAGAGAGAACTATTGACAAATCCTGAAAGAGAGGGTGTGGCAGGAGGGTCTGATTTTCTATTTGATAGCTCTGTAACTAAAATGACAATTTTATAATGAATAATTTATGTTGAATTTCTTACTTTTTTTTGGGGGGGGTGATAGATAAAATAGAGAAGAAAAGATATCTAGAGAAAATGTGTCACACTAGGGAAAATTCAGGATTTTTTAAAACATTGCCTTATAGAATTAAGAACTTAAAACTTATATATATTAAAATATGGATTATTTGCTAAGATTTTATGCTATACTAATTGGTATAACATAAACAAAAAGTAGTTTAATAAAATTTTGAATGTAAGACACAACAACCTTGTGTCATGCTCAGTAATGGATACCTGGCACTTTCTTGGCATATGTATTAACTGAGGGGATGGCTAAGAAATATTTTATTTTATGAATTGTTTAGTTGTGAACTATTATTTTGTGGTCATTATGTGGACTGGGATGCCAACTTTTGGAAAGAGAGAGAGAGAGAAAAAGTTGTACATCCATATTGGTCTGGTTGTAGTAACCTGTTTTAACTGAATTTTTATATTTATAAATGTGTTTCGTTAGGAGCATCTACCTTCTCACAACAAGCTGCAGACAGTGGAAGGTAGTTCTAAATATGGGGCATTGTTGTCTTGAGCACCTATATCTGCTTTTAATCTTTTTTCAAATTTAAGAGTTTTTTGTATATAAGTTAGACTTTGTATTCCTATCATTGAATGAGTCTTACTTTTGCTAAAACCTCTCTTACAGGTAAAGGTATATTTTACATTGTAGTTTGTTCCTGAGCTTTATCTTATCTGTCTTTGTTTTTAGCATATACATAACTATTACAAATCAGTAAATCCATTAGGTTTCAAACCTTATAGTTTTTATGCCATCCAAAAGCATAATTGATCTTCATTAAACCCATGTTCACAGATAGGGGTTCAAAGTGTGCTTTCATATTCATTTTGGAGGTTGTAGAGGTTATGCAAATTAAATTTGATAACTAAGATAAAAAAAGTATTATTTTATGAAAATCATACTAGTCTGAGTCTATCTGACTAAAGTTAATTCAGTGACAAATCTTAGTAGAAATACTTTATTAAAAATTTCAGATTTTTTTTTGTGTAAAACAAATTTGTAATTTTTACTAAAGCTTACCAAATTTCATGAAGATGCACTAAGTAAATTCAACATTATCATAAATATTAATTCTTCAGTTGATTGACTCCCTTACATGTAGGGTTAAAGTCATTGTTTTGTGTCCAGTTCTATTTGCAAGCGGTCTAGTGAGTTTAACTAACATACATACACTGTTATGTAGTTTCTATATATATTGACAAGTTTTTGGCTATATTGTATAGTAACTTGTATGTTAGGTATGAACTGTCTTTTTACAATTAATGTAAATTAATGATGCATTACTGAAGTATATAATGAATGATAAATGCTTGTGTGTAGGACTAGAGGATAACAAACATGATGATGATCATAAGACAACTGAAGCTCCACAGAGTCAAATCATGGAAGGTTAGTTTCTTTGGAGTTAGATGGTTTTTTGTAAAATGAAAGCACTTGTTAAAATAAAATTGTAGTTTTTAAGGCATTATCTATTTATATAAGTATTTATTAAGTTTTTTATTGGATATATCTAATTACTACATGTCATGTTATTAACTTGTATGTTATTGCAGTGTAACATTTTCTCAGTTAAATGCATCTCCTCCAGATAGATAATTTGATTAAATAAGCATAAATGTGAATAAAATTAGAAATTACCAGAAATATATGAGTGTAGAGATTTCTCTTTGGTGAAAAATATTTACAGGGTTTTTCTTTATTAAGCCAGGTCTTTTTATTTAATTTTTCTTTATTAGTATTTGAAAATATCTGTAAATGTTCTTGTGATTTTATTTCAACACATGTAATTTGGTATGCGAATTAAAAGTAACAAATTAACATAATCAAATTACAAAGTCATTGTGGAAAAAATACTGCCTTTAGTTTTGTTAAGAAAAAGTAATTGTTATATGTTTTGTTTGGTCTTTGCGAAGCACAAATCTACACAATGGGCATCGAAAACCCGATTTTTAGTTTCGTAAGCCTGGATCTTTGTGTATTTACAACGATTGCTTTCCCCCTGAGTTTTAGTTATAGTATATTACTTGTTATTTAATGTAAAAAATTCTGTGGGCAATTTATCACGATGAGGAAAATTAGCCCATTCAGCCCATAAAATGTACTCCTCTATAAAAGCAAAAATAAAATTGTTTGAAATACAGTAATAAAGTTTCAAACTTACTTGCATAGTATCATGGACATATAAATTTCATACAAAAAGTATAAACAGAATATTTAGCCATCTAACTCAGTTCTTATAGTGTTTCTTTTTTCCATTATCCACATTCAGAAATGAATATTCTTCCAAGTAAATATACAAAATATAAAAATCTAAAATTGAGAAGGAAAAAAGCAAAAAAAGGCAAAGTAAAAAGGGGGGGAGGTAATAGAAAAATAAAGAAAAAGGTAGTTTTAATATTAACTATTGGGTTTTGTTGCTTGAGATGTGTCACTGTGTTGTTCTCAACTAGTCAGACACAATGAAAAATTAGGGAAGAATTTTAAGGAACCTTGATTACAGTTATGGAAAAAATTGATGATATTTTTGGAATAATATTTACTGATAATTCCTTTGACTAATTAGTCATGTAAGTGAATACATAAAAATACTCATTAACATGTAGTGTTTGATTTTATTGTAGGTGTGTTTCTCCATATCCTTGCTGATACCTTGGGTAGTGTAGGTGTAATTGTATCAGCTGTTCTGATGAGTCAGTTTGGGTTGATGATTGCTGATCCTATTTGTTCTATGTTTATTTCCACATTGATTGGTTTTAGGTAAGCAAAGCTTCTTATTAAAATGAAGTCATGAAATTATCTTCTTTTTGTATTTTTTAAAACAGTGTGGTCCAATTAACCAGAAGCTTGTGAGTCACTTTTCTTCCCATGGCTGATTGTATTTGGCTTGTACACTCATTATGAATTACACCTTAAATTTAAAGTTTGCACATCAGAAATGTTTTATTTACAAATAAATTTTAATTGGAAAACCTAATCCACATAATTAACAAATTATATCCTCCAATTTTTCTATCATTTAGTCTGATCCCCTTTAGGTAAAGCACAAATATAATATCAGTTTCTGAACTGAAATGCCAATATCGGAACATATATGTTTGAAAATGAATATGCATCCTTTTGCTTTTATACTAAGCACTGATTAGTGAGTGAGTGCAACGTATATTTTATAAACTCGTGTAAAAAAATTTTTTTTAAAAACAAGGCTGTGGAATAGCATAGTTTAGTAATTATGAATTTGAAAGTGTAACTGATACTGTTATTATATTGATTGGAGTAACCACTGTTACTTGCATTTGAAGGGATAACTGGTATCTTCATTACATGAATCAAAAGTACATACAGGTAATTATTTTTGTTGATTAATAGTGTTTGAAATACAGAATATTTTATGTGGCAAAACATATTGTGATATGAATAGAAAAATGTGTATAAGATCACAGATTTTGGTAATGAGGAATACAAGTTATATAATTTAAATGAAAAAAGCTATAAAATTGCTTATCTCTTCACACTGTATATTGTATGAAGTTTAAGACTGCCTCATCCAGTATGACTGAATACACAGTATTATGTGTATTGTTTGATTTCCAATAAACAAGAAGCCCAGTAAACAAATCACTTTTGGAAAAAAAGCTGTGTATCTTCAGGGACAAATGTTTTTGTATTGTAGGTTTGTTTCTGTATGCATAAGCATGGACAATGTAGGAGTCACTGTGTTAGCTAATTTGATGAGCCATAAAGAAGGAACAACCAACTTCTGAAAACATTCAAGTTCTTAGGTTTCTTGTTTTGCGATTTATCTTCATATCATCAACTTATTTCAAACTTTCACTTTGCAAAGTTAAGCTTCCCAACTGTCTTTGACTGACGTAAATACAGTTGGAAAGAATGTATTTATTTATAATTTCTCTCTGTTTCATTACCACGGTACCATCCTTTGATCTACACTCAATCATCGTGTGATGGCCTGCCCATATGTTGATTGTGTCATGTTTTGTAAATTAAATAGACAATCGTGAGCACTATAGTTATAATTTTATTATTAATGCACTTAGAACCTATGTAGCATAATTTTAGCATTTCAACAGCAGGTTATTTCATTAAAACATTTCATTTGACATTGTCGTATAGAAAAGAACCAATAACAATTTCTAAAATTTTATCTACATTTTTCAAATTTGATTTGTAGTCTCAACTTTTTTTAAGTATTTTTTAAAATTTTATTACTTGGATGTGAAGAAGTATGGGTATTATTAGTTTGATTTCATTAAATTATTTTCACATTAAATTTGTTTCAGCGTTTTACCCCTTTTGAAAAATTCTATTTGTATCCTGATGCAAAGAACTCCCTTTGAGTTGGATAAAACTCTTCCATCATGTTATCAGAGGGTAAGTAATATTTCAGAAGTAAATTTAGCTGAGATATTTTATTCAATGAAACATGGAAAAGTCACAACAGAAGCTTTGTAAATCACTATCTCATTATACAGGTACATATTTTTCTTTGAATCACTTCAAATTTTACTTTCTAAGAACACCTCAATTTTACCTATCAGCTAAATAAATGACAAATTTTCAATGAATAGATCCTAGATTGACATCTTCATATTGTGATGTAGAAGTAGCTAGTGTCTGGTTACAGTGATGTTGTGACACTGTTATATGCTCATATGTGAATTATGTGTGTCTTGCATTGTAAAGTTTGACATGTGGTTGGAACTTTTTTTATAGATTAGTAAAAAAGAACACATCTCTGTATTAGCAAGCCCATGTAGTGGAATGTGAAATAAGACTAAATATGTTATTACATTATCTCTCTTGATAGGGGTAGGTAAAAGTGCACACGTCACAACTTTTACAGTTACATTCAAAATTTAAACTACTTTGTTATCAATGTATGTGAATATACTTGGTTTCAAAACTGTTAATAAATCAAGTTTTAAATTTAAGCAATATTCATTATCCTGAGCATTTGACAGATGGAAACAAGATCAAACAAAATGATCACATTAATTCTGAACTTGTGAAGAAATAATTGGGAATTTTAAAGAATGATAAATCTCCTGAGCTAGATAATATTTACCCAAAAGTTTTGTAGGAGGTAAAGGACTGAATATTTGAGCCACTTGCTACTGTTAATTTTTTATTATTTTGTGTGTGTGTGTGTGTAAGTTCTTGAATAATGGATAGCTATCAGGAGATTGGAAGTTGGTTAATGTTATTTCTCTTTTCAAGAGAGGTGATGCAAATTGTCTCTGTAATTATAGACCTATTAGTCGTGCATTAGTGGTGGTAAAAGTTTTTGAAAGTCTGATAAAAGATGCTTTGCAAAGTCATTTAATAAAATTTAAAATTTTGTTGGATAATCAGCATGGGAAAAATCCTGCCTTACTATTCTTTTAACATTCCTTTTACTATTTATGTAGATGAGGGTACAAGTGTAGATTTGGTGTATCTGAATTTTCATAAAGTATTTGACAAGATGCCACATAAAGGGCTTGTTTAAAACAAATATCTCTGTAGCTGTGGGGGATAAGTTGGCTCATTGGACAGAAGATTGACTGGGTGAAAGAATACAGAGGGTTGTGGGGTACTTTAGACCTTTGCATACATTTAAGAAATTTAAATTGACTGGTATGACAGGAGACTTTGAAGATTATAGAAGATCAAAAAAGTTGTTGAAACATGAAATTAGGACATCAAAAAGGATGTATGAGAAAAAGTTGGCTGAAAATGTAAAAATTAACAGTAAGGATTGCTTTAAATACATTAAAGGTAAACAAAATGTTAGGATAGGGATAGGACCCTTGAAGGATGTTAAAGGAAGGCTAGTATCTGATGATTATGAGATGGCTGGGTTATTAAATTTTACTTTTTCTTCGCGTTTTACTAATGAAGGTTTAAGCAGTATTCCACATCTTGATCAGTTAATAAATGGAAAGGAAATCAAACAAGATGACTGCATAATTCTGAGCTGGTTAAGAAAAAATTGGTAAGTTTAAAAAATGATAAGACTCATGGGCCAGATAATTTTTCCCCAATGGTTTTGAAGGCAGTTAAAGATTGGTTATGTGAGCCACTTGCTACTATTTTTTGTCAGTCCTTGGCAGGTACCAGAGGATTGGAAGTTAGCTAATGTAACTTCTCTTTTCAAGGGAGGTGATAAAAATTGTCCCAGTAATTATAGACTCATTTGCAAAGTCAATTAACAAAGTTTAGAATTTTATTGAATAGTCAACATGGTTCCACTAAGGGAAAATCTTGCATTACAAATCTTTTAACATTCTTTGAAATGGTTACTGCTTATGTAGATGAGGGTAAGGGTGTAGATTTGGTGTATCTAAGTTTCAGAAAGCATTTGACAAGGTGCCATATAAAAGGCTTGTAAAAAGAAATTAGCTCTATAGGTGTGGGGGATAAGTTAGCAAA
>NW_013672322.1:26020-44594 GCF_000517525.1 Limulus polyphemus
AGTGATTCGGTTTGTTGACATTGACTTCAAAACAAGAAGAGTATAAGTCAAAGAGTCATTTATTGACTTTATACAGATAAAGGAAATAGATGTTGCCAATATTGAGAAAACAGTAAGCACAAAATTAGAAGCGGAGTGATTGTTGTTCACAATGTTATGATAATGCTGCTGTCATGTCAGGTCATCTGTCAGGCGTTCAACAAAGAATTCTGAAAAAAAATCCCAAAGCAGTGTTTATAAACTGTGACAACCATAGTTTGAACTTGGCACGTCTTCATGCTGCAAGTCAGGAAACAACAATCATTACCTTTTTTGGTATAATTGAAGCCATTTATAATTTTTTTGCTCATTCAACAACTTGATGGGACAAACTGCAGCAGGAGCTTAAGATCTCTGTCAAGCGAGAATCAGAAACACGGTGGAGTGCAAGAGAAAAGGCAGTAAAAGTTGTACATGAAAAACTGGATGAATTGCTAGGTGAGAATGGCAACATGGCTGAAACAAAATGTGGTGCTCATAATATTCTGCAATGCATGCTTACATTTGATTTTCTTGTACTTTTGCATTTTTTGGAGAAATTATTTATCATCTATCAGTCGAGTGCAGAAACGTCTTCAGGACCCAAAAATGAATTTTAGAGAAGCAGCTGCTGATCTTGATTTTTTGAAAGAGAAATTGATAGAATCATGGGAAAAGTCCTGTCAAGAAGTACTTAAAGTGGGCAAGAATCAATGTGAAACATGGGGATTGACCATTGAAAGAAGAAAAATACATCGTAAACGAATGCCAGGTGAAAATGCAGCTGATGCTGGATTGACTACTGAACAGGAAATTTATTGCATCATGAAGGATGTTATTGATCATTTTATTTTAATTTTAAAGTAACTTAGTGGATGGGACAGCCTGGATGGATCAACAGGACCCTTTTCATCTTTAAATTTTATGTATGTATATAAATTTTAATTTCAAAAGGAAATATTTAAATAGATTCTCAATCTTCCTTTGTCTATATAACGTGACATTTCTTCAATCCAACTTGCCATTTTCTATTTTTTCATCATACCTCTATGGTGTCCTGACCTTAACTTAAATTACTTATTATAGCATGGATATTACTAAGGCAAAGTCTAATTTTTATAGCCTTCAGTCTTCTTGGTTTATAGAGATATAAATCAGAAAGTCAAGCCCTTATGCCACTCTCTCTCCTATCACATCCTTTTTTTTTGGAGATTATTAATAATTCTCTCTGATGTTTGCTATTATATCATTTATGACCAATATAAGGACAAAATTTTAATTTACCAAATGACATAAAATGCTACCTTGTTCTCACTAGAGATTTTTAATTATCTTGCGTACAGATTCATAGTTACTTCTACTGAATTTAGATTGAACAACTATGGGAATTCTTTTAAGGAACTTTTACCTTAGTTAAAAAAGCCAGTTAAATCATAATAGATATAGGATATTATTTGCTTTCTTTTTGTTATTATTTTGTGTTCTTAAGTGCATATTTGAAATAAATAAATAATTAGTTGATGTACTATTACCGTGGTTACAAAAAAAGTAGGTGCAAGTTTTATCAGTAGGACAGCAGCAAACAACACTAGGCCAAACTTAAGCAGTAATTTTGTTTTTATGTATATTGTTTTACTTATTGTTATAAAAGTAACTAAAATACAAAAATTAGAAACTTATAATATACCTATAAATTTATAAATAAAAAAATTCTCCGCAATGTATGCTCATGCTCATAAGTAGCTTGTGCTTTATGACATTCAATATCACAGCTTGAGCTATGCCTTAGTTGTGTGATTAACAACTTGTATTATGGGATTATTAGTTTAACATGGTTCAAAGAGCAATAAAACAATAGAATTAAATAAAAAGTAAACTGTTACAAGCCTTAAGCTGTTTAGAATAAATAATAGTAATCTTGTTACAGCCTGCAGTTATCCTTTTGAAAAAAAGATAATTTAGATTTTTTTTTATAGTGGTTACAAGGTCAGTTAAATTGACTGAGTCCTTACAGTGTTAGGATAAAAAAACAGCAGATAAAATATAAGGCTTTACTGAAAAATACTTTTAGTATTCATTTAGGAGGGTTTAAAGGTTATGCAGATGAAATTTGAAACTGTAAGATAAAAGTATTTTTAATCTTAACATGAAAATCACCTTGCACTCAGACAAGTCAGAGTCTGAGTCACAATCTGACTCCATACATGCACAGACAAACATCTTTAGTAAAAATACTTAATTAAAAAATCTGATTCTCAGCATACAAAAAGAGTTGTAATATTTACTAAAAGCCTGCCACATTTCATTAAGATACACTTTAAATACTACATTAAGTTATAGTTTGTATATTTTTATGATTACATGAAGGATGCAAGGTTGGGCAGTGACCCAGCCCATATATATATATATATTTTGTTTCTGGAACTTCATATTTTGTGTTTGCTGATGTACAGGTTATGCAGTTGGAAGGAGTATACAGTGTACAAGAACCACACTTTTGGACATTGTGTAGTGATGTTTTTATTGGAACCTTGAAACTGGAAGTAGCCACCAATGCAGATGCAAAATATATTCTTAGTCATACTCACAATATATTTACTCAGGTAAAAAGGAAATATTGTCAATCAGTTTGTTATATTTTTCATGTGAATATTTAAAATGATCTTAATGTAACATAAACCTGTGTAATGTAGAGTATGATGCGTTAACCTCTTGTTACATACTAATAACTTCTATTAGACTTAAATGGAGTATTCTCATACATACAAATACAAAGTTTCTTATGGTTTACTCCTGCTTCTTGAACAGTTTATAAGATTATATCGGACATTGTGCTTAATTGATTTACTTTAAACATTTATGCTTTTATAAACATTTTACACCAAGTAAAATGTCTGTAAGGTTTTATTTGGATTAATTATTGTTCCTACAGTGCAGATTTCAAGTTTAAAGAAATTATACCTTGTCATCTGGGTTTGATACTGATATTTCATTTGTGGAACTTTAATGTTATTGATACAAAACGTGAGCTCAGAATGAATATGATTTTTACTGGTACTCAGTGCTTTTATGTAAAAATACATGACTAAGTTACTGCCTTAATTTGACTGTGTTAATTGTAATAAGTGGTTGTTTTTAATTATTTCTAATTACACTGTTATCAAGCTAGGTCATACCAAAATATAGTATTCTAGATCAGGAGTTCCCATATTTCTCATCACAAGGCCCTCAGAACATATCACATTCTGACTGAGCCCTCGTCCCTACCAAATGAATCTTTAATAACTGAGTACCTTAATCCTTTCATGCTGGATACCTCTTTATACACCTTTACTATCAATGTATGTGAATGAAATGTAAAAAAGTATTTTTTAATTAGAATTTAGAAAAAACAATACAGGTTAACAAATATAAAAAACATTCCCGAACACTTTATAAGCAAACTTTAATATCCAAAATATCAGCTGGTTTCAAATTTTTAGATACTACCATAACAGTTAAGCAAATTATATTGTAACTTTCTGTTATATTTTCTGCATCAAACTTCTTAAAAAGGAAATGTAAAAAAAAATTTTTGTTTCATTCTGAAAACAGGTAGAATTTTTTTAGGCAAATATTTTTAATATCAGACAGTATTATGTATAGAAGTAATATTATATATGTATCCACAAAATACATCATCTTAATTTTACAATTTCTGTACTTCATAAAATATGTAGCTTGAAAGTGGAACAAGGCTAACCAAAGTATGATAATTTAAATAAGTTGTAGCTGCACTAAAATTGAACAGATAGTTATAAATTAAAAAAAAAGACTGCATTATGACAGTGTATCAAGATTATGTTTAAAGAGCAGAAACAATTATGCCATTAGTTTATCTTACAATTTATTATTGTAATTTACTTGCTTAGACGTGTATTTTTGTGATTAACACAGGCCTCCCCTTTGGGCCACTGCAAAAATAATTTTCTTAAAGTTTTTTTTTCTAAGAATATAGATCAGATTGTGGTTTGACAAACCAAAGTATCAAGTTATGTATATATACTTAATTTTTATTTGAGTAATACTGAATGTAAATTTGTATATCAATCTGTTAAGTTTTTGTAAAGAAATTCATTATTTTACATGATGACAGAGGTGTTCTCATGCAATTCTTGATAATGAAGTCTGAATTTTATTCCCCCCACATCAAAAATGCTGTAAGATCATTGTATTTCCATATGTATGAGATAAATGTGGTAATATCATAACTACAATATCAAAAATTTTGTTTGTGTTTTTGGTTAAAAACAAGTTTAATTACTTTCAAATTTAGAATTTTTCTAAAGGTTTATTGGTCTATTTTGAACCAAAATAAATGTTTTTATAGTTAGGTGTAGTAATGGCAATCATTTTTTTTGTAGGTGGGAGTGCGTCAGCTTTATGTACAGATAGACTATGCCGCTATATGAGGACCAGTTTTCTACTTGTAAGATTAATTTCTTCTTAAATCTAGTGCTTCCAGGCTACTTCTTACAAGCAAAAAAAAACATTCCATTGTTAAATCCTTATTTTTTATAATCTTTCATCATTATTTTCTTATGTGTGTGGCATAAAGAATCTATGTCTGGAGATGTAGTTTCTGTTATGAAAGAAGTTCCATATTATACAGTTAAGATTGGTAAAATTGGAAAGTGTTAATAAGAAACTCAGTTGGTTTTGTATTCTTTAAAAACTGTTAAATTTAGTTAAAAGAATGATAGTACTTGTCCACTTTGAAATAGCAAATTTAAAATCATAGTTACATTACCGAGACCTATTTAATATTCATTTAATCTTTAAAAAAGAAGAAATACTTCACACTACTACAGCAATATGATAGTTTTTAGCATAGAATTTTCCTTTAAAGCAGATACCTATACAAGTATGTACTACTTAGTAATGTCAATTTTTTTGACTGTGAGATTGGTCCCTGCTGAACTTTTAAATTTACTTGTCGAAAGGCTGGCACCAGCTAGTTCTTTTTGAAATAATAAACTGGTGTTCAGATAAAAATAATTTTTGTGTGATAACTGTTATTACTACAAATAATAGCAAAATATAATTTAAAAAAAGTTACAAAAGATAATTTGAATATGAAAATATTAAATAATTTTATAACTTTTAATTTGATAAAAAAAAAGGTACATTCTTGTGGACAATCTACATCTTGTGCAATTGAATACTTTGACCTCATAGAGGTGGCCAGTAATCTAATGTAAGCTAAGTCTACTTTGCAACCACAAGTGAGATATAGCTTCTGTCTACAGTTAGGAGTAAATATGTGTTAAAAATGTACAAGAATAATTTTGGGTCTAGGAAAAGACCAAAAATTGGGAAGAAACAAAGAGGAAAGGAAATAAACTGTATATTGACTAATGAGTTTTTTCACAGAAGCCATGTCACTATAGCACTATTGTCAACTGGTCAGTTAAGGTGAAAGGATAAAAGCCTTGACCGAGGGTAGAGGAAAAATATGATTTTCTTTTATTTGGAATAATATTTACCCATCTAAACAAAGCAGGCAGTTTTATAAAATGCTTATTATATGGTATATACTTTTCCTCTTAGTTGAGGAATTGACTTCAAATGAAATAAACCTTTGTTTCTGAACAATTCTAGTGTGAATGTAAACATTTATTGTAAATTCTTTATTATCATGTTTTAAACTACAAGTCTAGTTTGTATCATAAAGAAAATGTAAATGTATGTCAATTTGTAAATTTTATATGTTGACATGTAAATTAAATTGGGAATATTTTTGGGAGGATAGATGTTTATATATATATACACACCATCCATTGTCTCTATTGATTTCAGGTTTTTCGCCAATAAGAATTGCTTGAATGATTTTTTTTGTCTTTCTTAAAACAAGGTTTTACTCCCTGGTGGAGGGCCTGGAATACATTTTATTGATTCCTATTTGTTTAGGGTGTTGATGTGTTCATTGGTGCAAGTTATGTAGGAATCATTGTATTTCACTGATATACATTGCTCTGTGACTACAAGTTTTGCATTCTAATTCATAGATTATTTTTGGCTGAAGTCGAAGGTGGTACAAATTATTCAAGTATGTCAAAAATACTTCAGTTCGAAACAACAACAACTAAAAACCGAGAAATACTTTCCTTCCTGACTAGTGATTTAGTTTATTCAATATTTTAATATTGTAAGTTGTGCTGATAAGTGAAAAATGTATATATATATATATAAAAAAGTTAAAACAGTATATTTAAATTTTAAAACAAAGTACAGAAAAGACCATCTATGATAAGTATTTCGCTCTTGAGCTTAATCAGTTTATTTAAATGACGACTTTGTTCTGTACAAATTTAGATATATTTATGAGAGAAAATTCTAAGTAAACTGATTTACAAGTTCTTACGAAGGTGTTTTTCTTTATTACTATTAAGTTACTTTAACTTATTCAGTTCTATGTATTTTACCTTTAAGCCCTTTTATCTAATTTTCTTTTGTATACTTATTCCCTAAAATCATATAAAGATATATTTTTCCAAAAATAACTAATAATAGGTAAACCTTGTGTGAAATGTTTTTATTATAAAGTAATGATTCTGGCTGTTTGCTACACCACCACCTAAAATGCACACAATAAAAAGTGGCACAATTACTAATCCTATTAAAGAAAGAACAAAGATTGTATAAATACATAATACAAAGATTTCATTGTTGTCATGCAAACCAACTATTTACCAATCCTTCATTTCTTTGTTTACAAAGTGTGGACTGCAAGTTCTTCTAATCAAATTATACCTCTATATAGTATAAGCTATTAATTTTGTATTCAAAATATCATGAAGCTGGAATGGCAGTAAGAGTGCAACCTCTATCACAGTGTTTAAGTTTTGCAATAACCAACCTAAAATATACACCAAGATCATCTTTCTGTTTAAGTTTTTTCAAAATTTCCATCATAATGTTGACCTTTGATCACCATTCACTAAATGTTAATTGATTTTTGGATGTGGGGATGCTTAATTTTTGTACCAAGTTTGCTCAAAATCAAACTTTTTTGAGTAATCTTGTTGACACACAGGAGTGAAAGCATCACCCTTGGTCAGGTGGGGGTAATTTATTCAGCCATCTATTAACATTTTGTTTATTTATTACTAAGATTTTATTAAACCTGGGATTGATGGATAGAGTGCTCAACTCAAGTTCTAATCCCATCATGGAACATGCTCACCCTTTCAAATGTGGGGCATTATAATTTCACAATCAATTCCACGAGTTAGCTAGATGCTTTTCCTCTAGTCTGTCACTTCCAAATTAGGGACAGCTAGCGTAAATAACCTTTGAGTAGCTTAGTGTGAAACTTCAAAGATAAACAACTACTAAGTTTTCTTCCTATTTGGTTCTTGTGTTAAACTCTCAAAAAATCACAATTTCATGGATCAATACTATCATTATAGTCACTGTATTAAAACAGAAATGAAAGGTTTCTTTGGCTATATACAAATGCTATTTTGTTTTGAAACTTTTAATAAAAGTAGAATTACAGAAATATACAATTCTAACAATTTTATCATGAATATCCATAGACACTGGTCCATTTCAGTATGACAGCTTCAAAACAGTTAATTTTGTTGACAACAGTGAAGTTATTCAATTTTTCAGAATCTATTATTCGTGTGATATTTAGTTTCTTGGAAAGATAGATCTTTCGTACAAAACATTTCCATTTGATTCATAAAAGGTTACTGTCATTTTATCTACAGATGCTTCCACATACGTAAATCCTCCTAAACTAAACAAGTTTGCCCAGAAAAACTTAAGAGATCCAGATGGAATGCTAGACATGTGAGTTTTTTCATTATTAATGTAATTGGCACATCCTACAATGAAGTATTCTACAGTCCAGGTGGCATCAGAAGGTTGAATATGCTGCAATATCAGAAGAGTACCAAAATATAAATGGCTAACAACAAATATTACAGCTCATATTTTAAAAATTTAACTACTACAATAACCAATAATTAATTTTGATCAGTTGATAGTTAAACTAAACTATTTAACTGCCTTCAACTGGGGCTACTTTGAACATTTTTACATAAATAAACAAACCTGAACATATTTTTAGGTGTATAACCTTTATTAAGGTATTCAGATATGGGGACCAGTTGGACTTTCTAGACCTTGAAAGAGACTACAGCTCTGATGCACTTATGTATTTTTTTAAAGCTAAAGAATGCATGTTTAAAGTAACTGCTGTATGGGGCTACTTTGAACAATCTTTTCCCTTCCACAATATCCTGTCTTTGGGGTTATACTGAACACTTAGAATTTAATTAAAACCTACTTCAATGTAGAAAAAACGTTGTGCATAGCACTACTGTTCCAGTGTACTAGTAAGTTAATGTACCATAGCAGTATACTGAGTTGCCTTAACAAACTCAGTAGGTTTTGATCACTTAAGCTATTTTATTAAAACATTACAGGATCAATATACAACAATATATTATGGTAAGCAAAAAATATAAGTCATGTGAGGCACTCATCTTCTACTTGACTAGTAAGTTTTTAATGTATTGGCTAGTACACTTTGGAAAATGGTGATGTTCTGATTCTGCAAACATTACAACTTCTTTATCATGTCTCTTTTGCATCATTCAATTCTTTCCCTAATTGATTCAGTGCAAAGGATCCATCATAAGGAAGCCCACATGAAACTCATGTCACGTGCATTGGAATCTCAATCAAATTAGGTCAATTTTCCAATATGTCTTTGACTAGTGCTGTTTCTTACCTCAAACTGTCCTCATTTATCATAATGCGAGATGCATTAACATGTCTAGGAATGCAAAATTCTTAGACATAGTAAAGAAGTTCATGCTTTTTATTAAACTAGTAATGGACGAGGATACAGGTTTACAATAAGTTATTTAACATTCAAGCCACAATTTAAAGGCTTATATTTCTTTACTGATGACCTATGTTAAGGTAAAAGTTTACAACAGTATCAAAACCGTGACACGACTACACTAGGATCCCTTATATCAATATATAATATTCATTTGCTCAATAAATGCAAAATAAAAATCCCTGAATATTCAAAAACAAATTATTCTAATATTTCTGTGCTATAAATAATGGTCTAAACATTTTTGTTGAAATTGTTCAAAGAAATTCTGCTGTTCAAAATAGCCCTGGCTGATGGTACTTTTACATTAAAAAAAAAACAACTTGTGTAGGTTTTGGTCTAAACCCAAAAGAACTTCTTTAAATATGTGTACTGGTGCTAAAATGAATAATCATTAAACCCATACTTATTTTAACTTCAGCTTACAAATTAAACTAAAACAGATTGAAAGATTGGATTTCTAAACACATTTGTGCAGATAACATATTCAATTAAAAAAAAAGATTAAAAATGCAATACAAATAACATGGCATTCAAGGGGGTATAATATTTCAACAAATACAACTGCCTTTGAAAAGGTTGTTCTTTTTACCTTGTTTGCAATATATTGAAATTACATTGTTGATAGCAGTATTACAAAAATAGTCATAAAAATAATGACGTATATACATTAAACTAATTTTACAAACAAAAATAATAAGTCATTAACAAATCACCTTAGATTCATAAAAAAGGATACTTTTCTCAAAATGTTTAGTTATGTATTAATTAAAGAGCCAGTAAACAAATTGCTCACCCATATTATGATGAATAGCATTGAACCAAAAGAATATTGTGACTAAAATACAGTTTTTTTTACTATACACATTTTATGAATTGTATTTTTTACTGTTGTAACTACAATTGAAATCAAATTGAGGATATCACTAAACAGAGGTATGACTTTTGGATTCAGATTCATCACATCAGTAGTATTAAGGTTATAGTGAGGATGGATAAATTACAATCCTTACCTGCAGATTGTGGTCGTGGCCACTAATGTAAGCACTGACTTTGTATTTCTTTAACATGGGTAGAAGTTTTTTCAGCAAACAGTCAGTGCTTCCATGCTCTGCTACAGAATACACAGGATAATGTCCACAAACTAACAAGTAAGTAGCCCTTTAAAATATATATATATATATATATAAATTAATTCAAGAGAGTCAAATCAAAACTAAAATATTGTAAAGATATCTAAATACAAATATTCTGTTACGTAGCCCATGTTCACGCTATACCAACAACAGTTCCCAACCTGTGAGGCATACCTTCCTGACAATAAATCAGTCTCGCAAAGTGACTTAAATGGCCACAAATATTGTAAAGATATCTAAATACAAATATTCTGTTACATAGCCCATGTTCACGCTATACCAACAATAGTTCCCAACCTGTGAGGCATACCTTCCTAACAATAAATCAGTCTCGCAAAGTGACTAAAATTTGAAGTTGACAGATAATGGGAATGAGAAAATAAATATATTACTGACATATATTTTCTCATGTTTACATTGTTAGAAAGAAAGAGGTTAAGTAATATAAAAGAGGAAAAGATAGTTGAGAATAACTTTATGAACAACTGTATACATTCTTCAGGGATTATTTTAATAATTAACCCTCTATTGTGGCCATTGTTAGAACCTAAGTAAATAACATCATTCAGATTTAGGAGGCACAGGATAGAAAATGTTGTGAACTACAGCACTAAATCATATTAACTTCTTATTTTATAAACTAGTGAGAAATAAAATTTAAAGCATTTCCTGAGACTAAAATGTCAAAAGCAAAATGGTTGTTTCTATGTTGTAACTCCTAATTTTGAATCTTCATTTTAAGTCTACCAACTCTATAATATATGAAAAATAAACTTATTTCTCTTTCAACAAAATATAATTACAAATAAGGCCTAAGTTTCTAGCTAAATTGTAGCAGCAATGGAAAAAGGTGCTACGGCTTAAATATCTTACACAAAAGCTTTGATATTGAACTAATCAGTAACATTACAAAGGGAAGATCCTGGAAGACTGATAAATGAGGTAAAAAAATTTTTATCCATTTATTTACTGAAAGGTCATTATCAAATGTTCTACTTACACTAATTTCTTGGCAAAAATGAATTGGAACAACACAAAAAATAAGAATATCTGGATACATGATATAAAACTTATAACAAAAACAAAGCAAATACATTAGGAGAAAACATGTGCATACCTTACATAGTACATTCATTTATACTATTACAGATAAGATTCACTATTAACCAAGTAATGACCTTTACAACAACACCAGGAAAGTTAACGTGAAATAAGTCACAAATTAAGTGCTTTGAGTAAACTATTTGGATTATTTTTCAGAAAGTTGTTAACAATGTTATATTACAATGGATCTAAGCAAACAGTAGTTATGGTGAAATCTAAACACAACAAATACTTTGTCCTTAGCCTTAAATATTTCTAAAATTTGTGCTACTAAGAGCCCCTGTGGTGTTATACATATAAAAAAAAATAATATAAAACAAGTTATTTAAGCTGGTGCTGCCATAAAATGGTAAGAAATTCAATTTTGAAATGTCTCATTTGTAAATACTGCTAACAACGAGTATTCCTAACTGATAACCTGAGACCAGAGTTGTCATAGAAGCTTTTCATAGTTTGCTTGTTACTTATAACTAAGATTAATTATTATAGAATATTTATAGCAATTCTTCTGGTAGGAGTTATTATGTAAAGTAATAGAAGCTTTTTGTAGTTTGCTTGTTACTTATAACTAAGACTAATTATTATAGAATATTTATAGCAATTCTTCTGGTAGGAGTTATTATGTAAAGTAATAGAAGCTTTTCGTAGTTTGCTTGTTACTTATAACTAAGACTAATTATTATAGAATATTTATAGCAATTCTTCTGGTAGGAATTATTATGTAAAGTAATAGAAGCTTTTCGTAGTTTGCCTGTTACTTATAATTATTATAAAATATTTATAGAAATTCTTCTGGTAGGAGTTATTATGTAAATATAAATAATCTAGTACCACAATAATATGTTGTGCAAAATACATACTTTGAAGATTTTAGTTTTTTCTTTATCCATTGCAGTTGCTTATCAGCTTGAGTGTGATCAATGGTGTAAGGCAAAGGTTGTCCTGGAACTTTTGCGTCAGGGTCTGTTTTTCCACATAATAGCACAGTGTCAATAATTAACACTTCAACAGTAGCATTTGAAGATGGAACCTGGAATTTTCTGGTGTAATATAAAGATGGGAATTTCCTAGAAACAGCAGAAACATCATTTGCTCAATAATAATAATAATACAATGAATTTCTCTTTTAAGGTCAAAAACAGTAGCTATTTTTATAATTAGATGGATTTTCTTTTACATAAACCAAGCTTATAATATTTCTAATATTATTCAATTAATTTATTTAGAATTAAAGACATCTGAATTCTTCTATATATAGTTTTTTTTTAGTTTATGTGATTCAATTATCTAATTTATATATACACTTTGAGAGCTTGATAAGATAAAATAATTAACTATTTTGTAACTGGGGGGCTTATATATACTTGGCACTTAATTTCTCTTATTGTTGAAATTAGCAACTAAAATGTACAACTTTTAAACACCTTATAATATTTAGAACAAGAATATTTGGTACAAAATCTTTGTACTGGAAATGATCTATTACTTTGCTTAGAGAATTAAGATTAGTGTTTTCATCCCAAGATTTTAATTTACCACCAATGAAGCAGGTATAATCAATTAACTGATGAGCCCATTAACCAGTCAATAAGCCATTCCTGGGAAACTATACGTGTTTGTTTGTTGTAAAACACAAAGCTACACATTGGGCTATCTGTGCTGTGCCTGCCACAGGAATCAAAACCCAGTTTTTAGCTTTATAAGTCTTGAGACTTACCACTGTACCACTTGGAAACACCATTGCATTATTATAACATTATATTAATTTTTCTATTTTCAGCTATTTTTTTAAAGTAATTTTTGAAATACTCTTTCTTTCGTATAATAAAAATTTTTGAATGTCACCATTTGTGCATTTAGCAAAAAAATATATACTTTTACCTAAAACCATTATCATGGCAAAAGCACTTGGCACTAATTTATTTTAAAGATAATCTGTTCATTTCCTACTTAGTGGATAAATCACTAATGTCAACAAGAGATGACCATTTGACACTGTTTTGTTTGTTTTTAAAATATGCAGTAATCCCCCATTGTTCTTGTGTAAATCAAATTTGATAACTAAACAATGTAAACTTTTATTCTCAACAATAAAGGTAATAATGTTTTAATTTAAAACATTAATTGCAATGAGAAATAATTAAGTAGTCAGTGTTTAGGTAAAATACTTATACCAGACTATGCCAAAACCTTCTCGAAATGATGTGCACTTGTTACTGTGTAGAACTTTTAATAGTTTCTCTGTTACCCATTAAATCCATTTCTAAACTGTACATGCTTATTTTATTTTATGCTATCTGGTGTCTTTTCACTCAAAAACATTTCTACATCTTTCAAACAGATATAATTCAATACACACACACACTTTCACATTTCACAAATAAAAAGAACATGTATAGAAACTATAAAAAAAAAATTCAAATCCATACATTTACTCTGTTATTATAGTTGAAGACCCTCAAATCAAGCCCCCTTCCCCAAATCATCAGACTATGATGACCTAAAGCTGAACAAACTTTAAGTAAAAAAAAAAAACCCTTATAACACAAAAATTGGGTATCAATTCCTGCACTGGACAAGGCATAGGTAGGCAATCATGCTAATTTCATTGCAATTAATATCACTTGTTTGAATAATCAGAAACACTAATTTCAATGAATTGATTATTTTCACAAAGTTAATTGACTTAATTATAATTCTGATTTATGGATTAGATTATATGACACTAATCAATGTAATCACTTCTAACAGGTTTGACTTTATTGATGAAATCAACACCAGCTCTAATTTCTAAGTACACATAATCCTAGCTTTGTACTCACCATCTTTTGGACTTTTTTGAATACTCCAGTTGGCCTGACACATTACCATAGTGATCATGATTTCCTGCAGATATTAACCAAGGAATATGTAAAGGCTTTGCACTAAACACGTCCTCAAATGTATTCTGTAATTAATAATAAAAAAAACATACTGAACACACACACATATACACACATTCTGCAAAAAGTGATCTAACATGTCTACGTTACCAATTTGTTAAACTAAAGTGTTTGGTTGCATGTCAAGGAGGAAATTTTTTGAACTTTTTCATTTGCACCAAACACTAAATTCATGATTTAACAGAAAAACAATAAGAAATTTTGAAGTGTAAAAACATAATTTGCTTGTTTTTAAAAATTAATAGTACCTTTAAAGAAAGCACTTCTAAAACTAAAGCACTCTCTATGCATGAAAAAATAAATATTTTTAATAGAATTATTTTGTGCACAAAAGTTTTGGAAAAAAACATAAGCATAATCACCTTGAATCTTGCATCTGAACTATCCTTGACACCTTTAGTATAGAAATTATCTCCTAAGGAAATTACAAAATTGGCTTGGAACTTTTCTGCTAGTTTTCCCATTTGGTAAGCAACTGCTTCTTCAACAAAGGTTTTGTAGGGAAAAAAGGGAAGTCCTCCCCAATCTCCAACTGCAAAAAATCTTAATGACTGTTTTTGTCCCTTACCAGAAGCAAAATGTTCTGTAAAAGAATAAGACTTTTTTTTAAATGCTGCTGTAATTTAATTTTTTTTATTTCATCACATTCAGATTCAAACCTAAGGTTTCTTTCATGGCAGACAAGTGCTTTACCAACCAAACTAAAGGGTTAATCCACAAGCAACTGCTACTAATACATTTTTAACATCTCAAACTACCATAATACTTTGTTAAAATTTCTCAAAATATAATTTTTAGGATAAGTATTTTAAGATGTATATAAATTTGTAAGTAAATAATTACATGTGCAGTATCTGCATACAAAAGCACATCTCTTACTGCTCTAATACCTGAATACTGGGAAAAGCAACCAGTAGTTGAAAATCTTGAAGTTATCCTACCGTAACTTGGTAATATTAAACTATAATAAACTCTTTAAAAAAATGGAAAACAAGTTTTCACCAAATTGACATATGCAATCCACATTATTTTATTGGAGCTTGCTTTCAACTTGCTCATGATGACCCTTGAAGGGGGGTTAAGAGCTAGCTCCAATAAAAGAATTTAAATTGCATATAAAAATGTGCTAATTTTTGCTAATTTTTATTCCAATAGCTGAAAAATTAAATGCACTATTAGAAAATGTCCTATTTGAAAACTTTAACATTTGTCTGCTAAGTTTTAAATTATATGTGTAAGCTCTTTAATGACTGAAGAGAAAAAAAATAAATAGACAAACCTTGTCACTTGACATCACTAGTTAGACAAGTTATGCTGTATATACTTTTACAAAAAAAGCCAATGGCTACTAATATGACATGTACCAATTTCCTAAAGTATTAACAAGATACTTAATTTTCAAAAAATTCTTCCTCAGATTAAAGCTATAAAAGTTTGACAGCTTGATATGGTTTCACTACTTTATACAACTAAGTTTTAAATTTTGAAAATCACTAGTTTGTGTTATTTGTTAAAATCATACAGTACATGAAAAAATTTTATTTATAGAGTATTTAACATAACTTGGAAAATTGAGTAACATAGCATAACCTATGGATAACTAGAGAACATTTGGTCCAAAATGACTGTTCTTACACACCCACCTTTGGGAAAACTAAAAATTTAAACCTGCCCTTTACTTTTAAGGAAATGATTCAGTCCTAGCTCAAACTCCTGTAAAATGTTGGCCTCAAATACTGCTGATGGCAACTCATTCCATGAGGCCTGTAAAAATCAATATCACTCAAATTCTACTATCAAACAATAAGGATTTCTACATATCACACTATATGCAGTGTCATAGATAGCTCATATCAATCAGGTTACATGTGGATGTCCATATATATTACACTATAGTAATCTACATATTGCTTTGCTATTAAACACATCTACATATTACACATGTCTGCTATTTCACAGATTATGATATAGTACTAACTACATCCCATATACCTCAACTTAGGACAAACATTATAATCTTTTATGGTATCATTTATATTACAGTCACAACTAATATCACTCTAATTACTGTATTTTGGTAATGGTAACACACTAAGCATTATTCACATAGCTTAAATTCCAATGGTTGTTCATGCAGTGCATATACTAGGTTACCATACTGTCTAAATCTTATAGATCTAGATTTTCAAAGACTCAAATGTAAATACCATTATGTCTACCTACGATAATGAAATTTTAGTAAAATACTACTACTGAATTATACGTCTCTACTAACCTGATAGTGACAGCAAACTGAATAAACAGACAAAATATAAAACACGTACATTTTTGTACGTCTGCATGTTCAGCACTCCGCGCTACCCGTAAATTTTTAAAATCTACTATATATCCTCAAAGAATGGTCTAAATTAACTACGGGATTAACCAAGAATATTTGCCGTGACATCGATTTATACCTTTCGTCATATTCCTGTGCAAGGCAGGAAGCTAATTTGCAGTTAGCCTGTTCGTATTCGTACCATAATGTGACGGCCGTGCTATTAGACCTCTATAGTCTTTTTTTTTAAAAGTACAGAAATTATTTCATCACCATCGTACTCAGAAATTCTTTTTGAAAGCTCGTACTACGAAGTAACATCTAGATATCGATTTTAGAAAACTTACCAAAAGAAAATTCATAATCTCAGGTTTTAAATATATTCTCTCATAATCCAATATACGCTTTCTACATAGCGTCTTTTATAATTATTTTCGAAATTAAATTTCCTATTAATTATTTGCACAAAATTCTGGTTCACTTTTGGTCTTAAAAGTGTTTAATAAACTGGCAATCATCACAAAAGCTGCGTCCAGTCTCTCACTCTCTTCATATAAAGTAGTATGCAGGCATACTAGATATTTTCTGCTCCACTGTGTTTAGCTCTTAAGTTCACATAATATTTTTCGTACATCAAGTTTATGCAACTTTAACATGGAACGTTGCTGAAAGAAGTGACTAAGCTCTTTTAACCCTAGTTACCTATCACTCTAGGTCATCCCCATTTAGTATCTCGTGCACATTCTCGTGGAAAAAATACTGTAAAGTAGCTAATGTTACGTCTGTGGTCGTTTGTTAATTTTCCGTAGAAATTATTTCCGAATTTTTTCTCAATTCAACTTTGCAGTACACTTAATTTCCACAGTCACTTTAACTAAAACACACGCTATAATTCACAACGATTCACGCACTTTACTTACTACTTGATTCGATTATCTGTCGCTATATCTCTCTGTCTGCAGTTCAATTATTGCCGTCACATTATTTGCCGGCTTATATACTATAAAAGCGCGAGACTAGCAAACGCTAGGACGTTCGACAGGTTCCTCGATCTTTCTAGAACTCCAGTGCATGCTCCCAGCGTCGCACGACTTCCGCTATCGTAACACTGCCCCTTCCTTAGTATTGTTCGTCCCGAACAATAGCCAGTTACATTAAATCAATAGATAATTAACAATAACGTAATTAAATGTACATACTTTACAAACACAAAATTAAAATTCAACAAAGTCTCTTAATTTTACGGGACGTATCGTCTTCCGTATTGGTCTCCATCTCGTTGGCTTCTGCTTCACGTAAAATTCATCTGCTCCATCAGGAAATGTCCTAATATCGGTAATAGTCACATCAGTGGTAGTAACTTCATCAAGGGCTTCACTGTTTCCCTTCTCAAAATCGAGTAGAGTTTCTTCTTCAACAGTGGATTTTCCAGGTGATATGTCTTCAGCGACGTCTTTTGTTCCGTTGTTCACTTCGTCCCAACTGAAATGTCCTGGACCATGAGAACGACAAAGCCTGTTGGCAAGCACCACCTTTGGCTTACCTCGCCGACCACATTTTATTCGGAAAGTCACGTCTGAGAGACGATCCACTATGTCATATGGGCCTGGAGACTTCCCTTTGGTCTTCTTGGAATTCATACAACCACACCTTGTCTCCTGGTACAAAGCTGACTTCAGTAGACTTCTTATCATAACATAGCTTCATCGAATCAGCAGACGTTTTCAAGTTTGAACGCACTTGATGGTGAATATCATCCATCCTTTCCGAATACACTTTCACGAACTCTGACACATTTTCAGGCAACTCTTCATAAGGTGGGCGTCCTATTAACAGATCCACTGACAACCGAAGTTCCCGACAAAACATCAACTTTGCTAGAGTGTATCCAGTGGCTTCATGCTTTGCTGTTCTATAGGCCATCAACAGTGGAGGGAGTAAGAAATCCCAGCCATCTTGGCGGCTATTACAAAAGTTTGCCAATTCCTGTCCCAGTGTCCAATTGTACTTTTCTACCATCCCACCGGACTGTGGGTGAAGTGACGTTATCCTGGTCTTTCGTATGCCAAACAACTTGCAGCATTCGAAGTTACAGCCTTGATCCGAATGCATTTCGTATGGCATACCAAACCTGAAGAAGAAATCACTAATAGCCGAA
>NW_013672323.1:0-3488 GCF_000517525.1 Limulus polyphemus
ATGTATATGACTGAGTTGATAGATATTTCTCTTATAATTCTGTAAGTTATGGTAAGTATGTTTATTATATATGAGCAGATGTAAAATTTTGACTTTCAATACTGTTCTAAAACTGAGTATGAGACAAACAGCTCAAAATTCCCTACTGCACTACTGAGGTTGCACTAGCTTTTTAAAAGCTATTGTGTTTTCCCTAGAATTGTTTCACAGCACACTGTTAATATTAAAATTATTATACTCCAAAATGCTAATGTATATTTTCTATACACAAAAAAAAATTAAATTAGGAAGTTATTATTGTGTACTGATATATGAAGTAAATGCATACTGACAGCAAAATATGAAGCTGGACAGAGCTAAAGCTAATCCAAAATTAAATAGATCAAATAAACTTCATGATAAATATTATAAGTTTTTATAGCAGATGTTTTTTTTACATATTCCTTTGAATTTGTTTATTGCATCTAAAAATCAGAGGTGTTTAGAAATAGCATTTTGTATTATAAATGCTATAACAAAAAGGTTAAAAGGAAAAGCAGTCTTAGGTTTCACTCATGAGCTTTCCTCAAGGCTGACGAATGATTGACATTTATTTTCCTCCCTTCTTTCATCTGTTTTTGTTTATTTACCGTGTAGTTTGTTGGGCTTTGTTTCATGTCTGTCACATTTCTCATACAAATCGGACAGTGTAATAAACAAAAATGTAAATTTGTATATGATCATACCATCTTTTTTTTTCTTGAACTTAGCCATTACCAAAAAGCAATAGTGACTATTAAGGTTCACAAATCATAAGTTAGTATTTCACACTGTATGTTTAGATTTGCAGAGGAGAGATTATAGGCTATATGGCTATGGGAAAAACCCAGTGAAATTGCCAATTCTACATAAAAAAACAAGCTGAAGCACTTGAGAATGATTTACAGTTCAGTCCAAATTTTCTTGTTCTAGAATTAAATACAAAAAAAAAAAGAAAATGGATTTAGAAAAATATGAGGTAAAAGAAAACAAAATAGGTTTATATATTTTGTTTCTAATTCTGAATGTAGCCAATCAAGCTTTACCAAAATATACAGTTTACATAAAACCAATATCTTGTTTCTGTGTTGTATATACCACCACATTGTGTCGCTTTTTTTATTTAATGGTATAGTTAAATGCTTGTTTTTATAATGAACTAATTATTGTAATTTTTTCCACTTTTTGACCATTTATGGAAGTGACAAGATCAGTATTTAACTGCAGATTTTGTGTATGATAATTTCCTTTAAGATAATAGACTTCACCATGTGCATTTCCTTACCTTACTGTCACTTTATCTCGAGTTTGAGGGTTTTGAATTCATTGGTATGTCCACATTGTTCAATACTAACATCCTGTCTTATCTTCAGGTTTTTGACTTACTAGCTCGAAATAAACAGTTACGAGCTCACTTGGCATCAGAAGTAGCCGATAAGAAAGAAGAGTTATCAAACATCAAGGACAATGAAAATGAAACAACGTTAAAGGTACAGTCTATCTACTGTATGATTATATCAGGTAGATAAACAACGATTTATATGCATAAGGAAAAGTTTTATTGATGGTGGAACATACTACGTGTTTTGACAAAACATTGGTCTACTCTTGTCAGGTATGATCAGTACTAAGTAATCCAAAGTTTATATATTGTTAGAAAGAAAGAATCCCTATTAAAAAGAACAAAAACAGGGCATATACATTATCCCGTATGAATGTGGAAAGACATACTTAGGACAAACATCATGTTCTTTAGAAACAAGATGCAAAGAATGCCCAGGTCACATGCACAGAGCTGACTTCCAGTTATCTGCCTTAACATATCAATACAAAACAGGTCACAAATACTTTGAGATGAAATTTTTCTCCTACACCAACCCAAAACTAAAAAAGAAAGAGACTGTTTAGAAACTATAGAAATCATTAAAGTAAATTATCTCTCACTAAACTGTGATAATGGTCCTGGCAAGATCTATTCACTGTTCATACACCTCTACTGTATCCTGTCACCTGCTGACATCATTTTCATCATATTCAATCCCTGTTGTCTTTGCAACAAAATACGTAGTAAGTTCCACCTTCAATAAAACTTTTCCTTATGCTTATAAATCATTATCTGCCTACCTGTTATTATATTAGCATAATGTATTTCCTTACTCAAACACTATATGATTAATTAAAGCAACATGTCTAGGAACCAGAAGTGCCCATGAATCATCTAGCTATCTATACACACGGTGACATGAAGTAGAATTAGTAACATTGATACAGTATCCAGAAGTGATAGTTCATTCTTACATACAGTAGTTCACAGCCCAGTGTTAAATAGAAGGTGTCAATGAAATAATTAATCATAAGTGCAGAAGTTCAGTCACTTTCTAAATTCAGTAAGCACTAATTCTTGTGTCCCATTTCTTATAAAGTAAGCTCTGTGGCCACAATGATCACTAAAGCCATTCAGGAAACTTAATTTGTAGTTATTAAAACATTTAGTGCACACCATACATTGTGTGATGCAAATATTAACTTTGTAATAGTTTAAAAACTTTGTATATATATAGGTAAACTTTTAGATGTTATGTAAATTGACTGTGAAAAGTGTATCATCTGAATGGTAATATACAGTAGTGTAACAAGTACAGGATGTAGTGGAGACATGTACAGTAGTGTAACAAGTACAGGATGTAGTGGAGACATGTACAGTAGGGAAATAAGAGGCGGAAACTTTCCAATCAGTCAATCAAACAACTACATTACTATTCCAGACAAATGTGGTAACATAGTTAAGGATGCAGAAGAGCTAAAGGAAAAGGTGTTCCTTAATATTTGTCAAAATTATTAATGGTTGTGTAAAAGAACAATTCTTTCACCTTGAAATGATACTGTTCATGACATAAATGATCAATTATTGGAAAAGATTTCTGCACAGGAATTCACCTACAGCTCAGTTGTCAGTGTTCCAGTTACAGTTGATGCTTTAAATCACCCAACTGAATTCCTAAATTTGCTTGAACCACCAGGGATGTCAGGTCACATTCTGAAGTTAAAGGTTGGTTCACCAATTATGTTGTTGAGAAATCTTGATCCTCCAAAATTATGTAATGCTACAAGTTTAGTTGTTAAGTCTTTACTGCCTCATGTTATCGGAGCAACAAATACAACTGGTCATGCCAAAGGTGAAGATGTCTTCATTCCAAGAATTCCTTTGTCCTTTGCTACCAAGTGATTACTCCTTTGAATTTGGAAGTCTCCAGTTCCCAGTTACAATTTGTTTTGCAATGTCAATTAATAAGGTACAAGGTCAGGGTTTAAAAGTTGCCGAATTGTTCTTAAAGCAGCCTTGCTTTTCACATGGTCAATACTATGTAGGATGTTCAAGGGTTGGATCTCATCAAAACCTGTTTACATTGACAGAAGAAGGAACAACAGCCAAAATGGTATATCAAGAAGCTTTAATTTAGATTGTGTAA
>NW_013672323.1:4488-6199 GCF_000517525.1 Limulus polyphemus
TGACAGAAGAAGGAACAACAGCCAAAATGGTATATCAAGAAGCTTTAATTTAGATTGTGTAATTTTTGTTTTGAAAATCAAAGGTTTAGATAAAAATTTAAAGGATATGAAAATTGAATTTTTTAAATAAATGTTCTTAAAAGTAATTATGTTTATAAATACCTATTTCAAGTAATTTAGACACCTGTGCAGGGAAATAGTGATTCAGCTAGTTGTATTATATATTAAAAATTAGCTCTTAACAGTTTTAAAGCAGTAGAAGAAAACATAGATAATATTTTTTCCTTCTATGGTGTGGTAATGTATGTTATTTTGTATTATCGTGCAACAAATTCTTATGCAAAACTGAACTCTGTTGATGAATCGAGTATCCATTCTAAATTATGTTAATAAAGTTTAGAATGGTAGTTTTAGAAGTAAAATATATATGATAAGACCCAGCATATTAATGTGATAAGACACTGCACATTAATATAATAAGACATTGCACATTAATGTAATAAGACATTGCACATTAATGTAATAAGACATTGCACATTAATGTAATAAGACATTGCACATGAATGTAATAAGACACTGCACATTAATGTAATTAGATTTCAAGTAACCCAATAATCTGAGGGCTTTCAAAAGGCAGACCTTCTTCTTCAGGGTGATTTGCAGGCTCACCCTGAAGAAAGATGTAATTTCCAAAAGCACTTAAATTGTCAGGTTTATTTGATCGTGATTTACCTAATATGTTTGTTTTTATACATATTATGTAAATGTGTATATATATATATATATATATACGTATAAATTGTCTGTATCTTGCATGTTATTTTATATAATAAAAGCTATTTTCTTTACCTGAAAGATATTGCTAATGGACTGCATCTGTCTAGAAAATTTTGCATAGATCTCCATCAGGTCAAATTATTCAAGTTGTTCCACTTTAACAGGTAGGAATGAGTGAGGCTGAGGTTGTGAGCTTTGTGATTTGGAAACAAAAAATAAAGCAAAGTAGGATTGAAAGCTACAAGCATGGCTGTAGGGAAGGGCTTCAGTATGGACGTATTGTGATGTCATCATAGTTTACCTGAAGTTCAAGCTGTGTAGACATGGTGTTTTTGATCTTGTAATAGGAAAGGGACAAATTTTGTTAATATCTATACCTTGATCATGGATGAGAGCAGATTGATAAGTCATGATGTAAAAAAATTCTTTGAGTTTTCCTGTTTTTTTTCAGGGCCTAATACTTGTAGTTGATAATGTGACTGGTGTCCTACTTTGATTTATTTTTTTGTTTCCAACTAATGAAGCTCACAACCTCAGCCACATTCCTACCCGATAAAGACTAAACAATTTGACCTGATGAAGGCTTTTATGCAAGCAGTTTTAAATGTTGTCCAAAACTTCCTATACAGATACAGTCTGTTAACTACATCTTTCAACTATTAAAATTTTTACTCATGCAAGAGCATTTTCTTTGACAAATAAATTCAGTATTCTGTTAAATTTTATCAACATATCGAAGAACAATGAAACAAAGATAAGACCAGAAGACTTCAATAACACAGGCCTGTGATGGTTTTATTGTCTTAAAATTTTTACATGTTCTACAGTAATTCCTGTATGCTGAATCTAAAAATGGTATCTATTTTTCTCCATCACGTACAGATTTTTCACCAAACATCTTATGTACTTTTACATAAGTGAATCATTTTCATTG
>NW_013672323.1:6845-19706 GCF_000517525.1 Limulus polyphemus
ATCATTATATCTGAACAGTGTATCTTTGTTGCACATTTACTTTTGTTTGAGGTGATATTATGTATTCACTCACATAACAATTTTAAATTTATTACCCATTTAATGTTAGTTACTTACAGGGTGTCATGTGGCTAAAACAAGAATTAATGTTGCTTCTAGGCTTAAAGTATTATGATGTTTTTGCTGTTACTGAGGTCTTTTATTTGACTTGTGCTAAAATTCTAAAGAACTGTAACAACTGTTTGTTAATATGCCATCAGGATTATGAGTTGAAATAATCCAGTATCTTGGATGGTTTCTTTTTTATGGACTTGTATCTATTTTCAGTGAATCGTTTAATACACAAATTCAAATTACAGGTTACTCCTAAATACAGTTTTTAGAAATTCTATTATTATAAATATTTGTTTATTACATCTTATTAGAAAATTTACTTACTGGTATTTTTCATGCATCTTTCCAGCAACTTGTCCATCTTCGGGACCAAGAGCTAGCAGAACAAAAAGAGGAAAATGCTGAACTGCTTCAGAAAGTTCATTTAACTGAGAATGTAAGTGGTAACTAGAAGTTAGGAAAACTATATACAAAGACTACCTTGGTAATAATATAACAATTTTTTGATTCTCAAATTACAACTGTGTTTTATACTGTTCACTAACAGTCGGAGGATCCACATACTGAGTAATTTTATATTTTTGCCTGTTACAACATTCAGTGTAAAAAAGAACTGACCAAATTAAATAGTGAAAAATCAATCATTTTATATGTAAATGAATAGGAGGCCCTAGCAGTAATTGATAAGTTTTATTTTTTATGTGACTCGTATGTTTTTAGTAACTGTTTAACCAACTAAGTCATGGACTCAAAAGCAATTTGATTCATAAATAGTCCAGAAAAATGTGTATTTTATAAAGCTTATTGGATCAAAATGGACCTTATTGATAATCCTAGGTTTAAGAAAATCAGTCTATTACAAAAAATCTACACAACATATTTCAACACTCCCTTTAAAGCCCAAAATGTAATCATTGTATTGGTGAACATGTAGATTAATGTGTTGTACTTTATCATTAACCAACAGTGAATCTTCTATTTAAAAATCTTAAGAAACTGAGCCAGTTTTATTGCTTGACATTTGTGTCCACAAAAACACTGGTGTTCATTAAATTAGTCCTGTTTTACTTAAAACATTAGACTTTCATTTTTGCTCTTAACATGAGACTTTTTCTTTTTAAATATTAGCATCTTTTTTATCCAAAACTTTAGTTCTTTCTATTTTGCTCAGATTATTACTTTTAGAAACAAACAAACATTAGTCTCTGTGATTTTATACATTGGTATTTTTTCTTTTACTTTCAACATTATTATTTTTCTTTTTTAACTGCCTTACCAGTCTGAACTTGCAGTAATGACAGTAGGGTTTGGTTCCTTTTTCTGTTGTTGTTTCTCTCTCCCTTCTTTTTTTTGTTATTGTGATGAGTTGATTGTAATTTATAATTTCATTATTTTTTGTTAAAATAAAACAGTCACCAATGCTAACAGCCAGAACCAGTAAAACCAAACAGTAGCATGTATTTTTAAATATCTCTTCAAAATGATTTTAATCAAAAGTATATCAGTATTGTTTTATTGTTACATTTTTTTTATTCTACAATTGCTGAGAAAACTGTTGTATTAGTTATGAAAAAAACATCGTTACTCAAAACATCACTATGATAACATTCTTTTGTAACATTTTAGTTACTGCGGACTGCATTCTTCTGTAACACTAGTTACTGTGAACTGCATTCTTCTGTAACACTTTGGCTACTTTGGACTGCATTTTTCTGTAATACTTTAGTTATTGTGGACTGCATTTTTTGTAACATTTTAGTTACTGTGGACCACATTTTTTGTAATACTTTAGTTACTGTAGACTGCATTTTTCTGTAATACTTTAGTTACTGTAGACTGCATTTTTTTGTAATACTTTAGTTACTGTAGACTGCACTCTTCTGTAACACTTTAGTTACTGTAGACTGCATTTTTCTGTAATACTTTAGTTACTGTGGACTGCATTCTTCTGTAACATTTTAGTTACTGTTGACTGGTCTACTATAGTGATCTGATGATCATTGAGCACATAAAGCATCATCTCTGCAATGTTTTGCAGAGCTTTTTTTTTTCGTTTCTGTGGATGCTTTGAAATAAGTTGCTTTCAGTAGTTCTTGTTTATTTAGTGTTTAATTTTGCAAGATCTTACCCCCATATTTTGTGTTAAGTTTAATATTTGTGCATGAGACATTAGCTGACCTGTCAATCTGTATATAGCATGTCAATATATTGGATATCCAGTGTCTACAATTAGACCAGAGTTTGAAAGCCGAGCGCAGGCTGCGAGAGGATGAAGTCAGCAGTCTGAGGACTAGGCTAGAATCTTTCATTGCCTCCTCTTCACCCGGTAAGAAGTGTGTAGCAGAAAACTAGATAAGATACGTTCATTGTTGGTTTGTTTTTTATGTAGGAGGTTTTTGCTATTGTCTACTTACATTTTAAGTTTGGAAGGTTTGTATTATTGGCCATTTTACCTTGAATATTATGTTATAATGATGTTTCAGGATGCTAGTGTGTGGAAGAAGGAATGCAAAAGTGTCACCTTAACATAATATTCAAGGTAAGATGTTCAGTAGTAAAAACCTTCCAGGTTATGCCTTCTTGCCAACCACATTTCTCAAACTGTTCAAGTTTGTTATAAATTTTATATGATGTTTTAACCTTTTATATCAGTTAAGCTTCATGCAGACAACTGAAAGTTAGTATTTAATGTGTGACAAAATGAAAATTTTAGGTTTTGTGAGTTTTTCCAGATATAATAGCTGTTACAGAGAATTAATGGTCTTGGTATTTATATTACTAAAAATCAAAGGATCTAACCAGTACTAAAATATTTTAATGGGTTTCAATATAACTAAAAGGTAATAATTCAGGTAGCTTATTCCGACTTTATGATAACTGCAAAGCTGAACCACAAAAATCATTGTATAAATACATATTGTTATGCTTACAGCTTAATACTAAACAAAGTTTGGAAAGAATTATGCAAATTGCAAGGAATGTACAAGTGTTTGGTGAGCACTATCTTTGTTTCATGTAATTGTTAATGTCACTATACTATTCATGGTACCTCTATCCTTTATGGTATCATTGATTCTCTGTTTAAAAATCAATATTCGTTTACCTCTTGTCTTAGGCTCTTGAAATCTAGCTGTTGGTCCTTAAGAAGTTTTGGAAAATCACATTTTTTTGTTTCTAGTTAAATGTACAAACCCTGATTATACTATAAATATTTAAAACAACGTAAATTTAACGTTTAATGTTGTTGTTTTTTTACTACAAACAGCGAGTGAAGAAGACAGCAGTGAGTGTAGAATTAGAGAGACAAGCCTCACCTCTCGCCACCACCCAGCCACAAGTAGCAGTACATTCTCTCGAAGAGGTTTTGAATCAAAACCTAGAAGGTCACATTCTCTAGCACTTTATTCTGCTCAAGGTGATTTCTTGTAGAAACATTTTTTTTTTTCGTCTTCAATAATTGTAAAATAAAATAGTTTAAAAAATCCAATGCTTCTTCTTGAATTGGCTTGATCTCTCTTTTTTGTAGATTGAGTTTGCTTTGATTAGACACATTCTAAGGAACCTCACAAACACAGCTACTGTAATTGCAGCTTATTCTTACCGTGGATTTGAAGTGACTTTGATGTTGAAGTTATTTTATGATTATTTTTCTTGATATTTCAGAATTAATGAGATCTCCAAGCTGTCCTGGGCTCGATGGAATTCCTGGTATAGAGAAGTGGCGGACATTGTCCTCTGATGACTGGAAACAAAACCAACACTCAGAACAAGATCGAAAATAACTGAAATATAAAGATGAAAAAGAAACAAAAAACAACACACAATGTGCCAGTTTCTTCACGATAGCTGTAACGGGTAACTGTACAGAGGAAAGTTGTTGTTTTTTGTGGAATTATGACTGGTGAAAAAAGAACAATACTATAAAGTTTTAAAGGTTGCAATTATAAGTTTACAGGTCATAAAATGAAGCACCTGGATACTGAAAGTATACAGGAACAATTCTGTAAAATCAAATTTGTTATTTTACGTATTTAACTGATTTTTAATCAGCTTGCTTCTGTAAATGTATATAATTACTGTAACAGGGTGTAGTTGCTACATTAACTGCTTGGGTAGGAAAAAAAAACCAGCAACATACAGATCTTACTTGTGTAATTTTTTTAATTTTTTTTTCCTCTCTATTTTAAAAAATATATTTTTTTGAATTTATTTTACACAGGTGTTGAAGAAAGGTGCAACATGTAGTTGTGCAATAATATTCAGTAAACCAATAAATATACTTATGATAACAGCTTGCTTGTTTACCTCATTTGTGTAGAAAAGTCTTACAGAATTCAGACGATAATTGAAGCAAATTCCTAATCCTTATGTTTAACGACTTTGTTTTTGGTGAAACAAATTGTTACCTTTAAATTTCTCCATTTATAGCAATCACTATTAAACCAATTTTTTTAAATAAGTAGTAGCTTGTACCTTATCATTTTGCTTCAGGTTATTACATGATTTGCATAGAACTTGAAAAAATCCTTAAATTTGAATTTCGTTTTAAAAAACAACAACTTGAATTTCAACCAAATCTCTTGAAAAATCCTTAAATCTAAGTACTCCATAAAATTCTGTCATGATATAGCCTTTAGTTTTATATAATCAGACTATTCAGAAGTTTGGTCAGTCAGTTGCTAAGTTATTTACTTTTGTTAGTTGCCTTTGTCTCCGCCAGAGTGACACTCCCCATTCACCTCTTGTTTTCGTAATGTTTTTCACACAGTTTTTCTAACATGATTTATCAGTTGAGACTCCTCACCATTACTGAGGATGTGCACTTCTGGAATAATTAAGTGTGTTGCATTTGATTGGTTGTTGTGCAGCTTAGAGGGAACACTGGTGTCACTATAAGGCATATTGTGCTTCTTTTAACAAAGTAGTTGTTGTTTTTTTTCAAATAGATGTCGTTCCTCAGTGACTCAGCAGTAAGTCTGAAGGCCTATAATGCTAAATTTTGAGTTTATATACCTGTGGTGGGCACAGCACAGATAGCCCATTGTGTAACTTTGTGCTTAACAACAAATAAACAAAAGATGGGAAAAAGTGCACTAACATTGCTTATGTGAACTGAAAATTACTGTATAGATATGAAGACTTTTCAGGAAAACTGTATATCTCTTTCGTTGTATGTTTGAACAAAACTAGAAAGTTCTAGTGTTTGTGGTCCTAGTGTTGGTCTATCACTATAGGACATGACAGAGTTTGCTTCTAATAATGAAGTACTGCAGGCTAAAGTGTCTTGTTTTCTTCATACTGTTGCTATTTATAGCTCTTAATTTCAACATTGGTATCAGTAAATTTCTTCATGTTATTTATGCTCTTGGACAGCAAAATTTCAACGTGTTGATAGAAAGACTGTATCTCGGAGTACGTTTAGCTTGACTGAACATAGTAAGAAGATCTTATAGCAGTCTGCAAAATGACATTTTGTTGTTTTGTTTGATGAAATGCTGAATAAGAAGAATCAACAGAAGCAAATGGACATTTACCTATGATGTTGGATTAATGGATGTGTTTTTACCTGTTATTTAGAATCAGTATTTATAGGTAAGAGCACGTCTAGGTTGCATTTAGTTTTATATAATTTTCACCTGTCATTAATTTTGAGTTTGGTGAACTAATATGCTGTAAAATAATTATTACAAAGCTATAGACAAAATGATTCAAGGCTCCTGTAGTTGTGCAACATAATTTATTGGGGGTACCACAATACATGTGTAGTTTGTTGGATATTACTTGCTGTAATGTGATTCTTTTTAACATTCCAATAGTACATTGTTATTATTAAAACACCTTCACAGGGCATGCTACAGCAGAGCATTTAGATCTAAAGTTTACTGAGAATGTCTTTGAGAGTGCTTGTAACATTAGAAATATGGTTCATATCAGTAAATTGGAAATTCTATGACTATATGACACCTCCCTTGTAAACAATGAATTATGTGCGTATTATGCACAACAGTTTTAAGGCAGGATCTATTGCCACTGGTTGAATCATTTTACCTATATTACAAAGCTTGCATAATTTGTTCAAATAGGAGGGAAGACTACAACAAAATTACTTTAGACTCATCAAAAATGCCTCTGAAGTTTGTTAGCCACCAGTGGATTAAAAATAGATCTGTGTGTAATTGTGCACACTTAATTTGGGATGATGTGTCAAATTATATTAATGCAGTATAGAATAAGTCTCTACCAGGACCAGAGTGCAAGTCATCTGAAACCATTCTTCAAGGCCAAGTTTCACTTCTTCAGTTCTGTGACCCTCCATATGGAACCTTTCTTTACATCCTACTAAACAGATATGCCAATTGTCTGCTTCATTTCAAATGGTGTTTGAGTGAATTCATCCAAGGCATTAGTGAGGAGGTTCATTGAGAATGATTTAATTTCTGCAGCTTCTTGTGTGAACTGATACCAAGAAAAAAGAAAATTATCCCACTACAAAAAGTGTGATATTCTAGCAGAAAGAGCTCTTAAACAGGTTAACCCTTTTGAAAAACCAATCGTGAAATGTTGGCTCAAATTCTGTCATAAACCCCTTAAAGAGGATTCTTAGAAATATTCTCTTCGCTACTTGCTGGTTAGAAACCTCTTCTGCTTGAACCCAAGAAATAAGGCATGTAAGCCATCAGTGTGTAGGGGCAAATTCTAAAAGGTATGGAGAATGCCTTTAAATGCAAAGATGCTGAAAGTAAAAGTTTATGAAGAAATAGCGTAACAGTTTTTCCAGGTTATTGGTTCTGAAAAGTTTGCTAAAAATGAATGAAATAGAAGAATTTAAAGAAGAAGGAAATATGTTAAAATAGATATAGAACGGTTAAATAATTTTTCTGACAGTCTAGCAGATAAACTGAGCAAACAGGAGAACTTGCATAGAAAAACAAAAGGAGATAAGTAGATAAAGAACTAAAAAACAAAATATATTTCTACTTAAATAGTAAAGTCAAACTTTTTTCAGACTTTTGGTAGTGATACAATTTTCTGTTTTCCCAGGAGAAAGTTTTTTTTTGAGATATTTCATTTTGTACGAGCTACCAATGCACCATGATATTAAAATAATGTTGTGGTTGGTGTTTATGATTATTGTTCAGTAATAAAAGTGTGATGTTTAGCTGTAGTTCCATCTGCATTAAATATTTGATATTTTACAGGTTAGTGTTAACAATGATATGGACACAGATTTTAGGCTACTTGGTTTTTTTTTTTCCAAGTTTGTACCATCTGTAGAAACCATCTAAATGCATTAATTAGGATCCTGTGAATTTTGGAAAATATTTTTTGTCAGAAGTTTCATGAATGTCTGTTGTTGGGAATCCTTGAAAACCAGTATAGTTGAAGCATTGAATTTTATCATCACGAGTGTGTGTGCAAGCCCTGTTATTATAAATTCAGAAATAACTTAGAATGAGTAGTTTAGGTCATTTATAAAGTGTTTGACTTAGGAAGGGAGGATTCCAGGACTGACATCACACAGTGATAACAAATACAGTTTGAAGGTTGAATAGTTTGACATTGTAGTATCATCCGTAAAATCTGTTAACATTTTATGTTTCAATATCATTCTTTTACAACCCATATGGTCATTCACTGAGTTATAATTATCAGAAAAGAACTTATCCCACAGAAATCTTGAAATGATAAAAAACTTGGTTTTTTATTGTTGTTAATGAGCAACATGTATAGGAGAAAATTTTGCTGTTGTTGTTAAACAGCAACATGAATATGATGAAACATGTTAGATTATTACTGTTAAGCAGCAAGCTGGACAAGATGAAAAAAAGTTTATTGTAGTTGCTGTTAAGCAGCAAAATGGAAATGAAAACTTTTTGTGTTTTAGTTGTTGTTGTTAAGTAGCAGCTTGGAGAAGATGAAACTTTGTGTGTTGTTAAGTAGCAGCTTGGAGATGATGAAACTTTGTGTGTTGTTAAGTAGCAAGCTGGAGATGATGAAACTTTGTGTGTTGTTAAGTAGCAAGCTGGAGATGATGAAACTTTGTGTGTTGTTAAGTAGCAAGCTGGAGATGATAAAAACTGTTGTTGTTGTTGTTATTAAGCTGGTTCTATGATACAGCTACATTAATTATAACGTCACCTCGTCAGATTCTGGGCTATATTCCTGTTTGATACTAAAAGATCAGTTTATTTAAATATATTTCTCATTCAGTCGTTTTACTAATCATTGTTTTTAATTGTACAGTCTAGTTATTACATTGAGTGGTATAGAACCAAACAAAGTACAGTACATTCATGGTGAGGTAAGCCATGTTTAATACCCATAAAAACTAAAATATGTGCATTACATTTCTCAAGTGATTTATAACTAGTTAAAATATTTGGTCATTTATCATGCGAGTAAAGAATATATGGGGTTCAGCTATAACGTATGATTAAAAACAAAAATATACATGTAGTAGTTTCATTTATCACATACCCAAATGATAAAATAACATTTCTAAATAGTCTAAAAAATCAACACTCTTATATATTTACCACGATTATCTGAACATTAGATTTACTGTTTCAGTTAGTGCTAAGGATACAGGTTAGTCATAAATAGTTCGATCTGTTTCTAGGAGAAGCATACTTCAAAATAATATCTTAGTTTTTCCAAGCTTTTGATTAATACGAGATTAACAAAACCGATTAATTTCATAATAATGAAATTAAACATAAGTAATAAGGATTAAAGAGTTAAAACAGTTAATTATTAGTATTATAGACGCTCGTTTTGTTTACGTAGATATATTACACGAATTAAAGTGAAATATTAAACTTGGAGAAATATGGATTATATCATCAGTTTCTACAATAAAAAAAAACCTGTCTGATACCAAAATCCCAACGAAAATAAAACAAGTTCCAGATTTCAAACTTTTTTTTTTAGTACAACCAAAAGTAATCATCATTTCTTGCAGCTTCGATTATTTTTCTAGCGTTTTCACCTGTTTGTTGCCATGACAAACATCTCACACTACCACCCATCTCGCAAACCCGTGAAGCGTTTATTGGTACAACAGTTCTGTTGGTCTTGCCTCGAATAGTCGTCAGGATGGATATGTCTGTCGGATTGTTGAAAGTTGGGACGTAAAGGAAGTTCTCTGTTAATACGCCATTCACCATCAGTCCACAAGCTGACGAGATCTTCGGGTCATAAGCTTTGGATGTCCAAGTGTCAGCATCCTGAATCAGTTCGATTCCTGGAAATTCATCAAGCAGTTCCTTCGTTATTAGCTTTTTCAGAGTCTTATTGTAGTTGTAATTGGTAATCATGGCAGCATTGCTGTTGATAAACATAACCATACCATCAGAGTGGGCTAGGCCTTCAGGGTCGTCTGTAGGAACTATAGCGACTTTATCAACTCCTCGATATAGTTCTTTTAACATTTGCTTTGCTTCAGCCTTTGTAAGTTGGTTATCTTGCAGAAAACGATCGGTGACGACAATTTTATCATTATAATTATCAACTACGTTGCCTCCATCCATTAAGTAACCGTCATATTTTGGAGTTTCGTCAAACTGGACTCCCAGGTTCTTGAAAAACGAAGAAAATGCACGCTGAACTCTATCAGCCGCACGCTGGTTTTCTTCATAAGATGCAGGCGTGAGGCGGAATTGTACGGGATTATAAGGATTTACAGTCGTGGGATCTCTCATCCAAATGTCCTCCATTTCGCTCTCCAACAAAATATCGTCGGGAAGATAACGTTTTAATATTTGTATTGCATATTGGTCTCCAAGGACAACAATGTTATCTTTCCCCATAACTTTCATAGCATAATCAATATCAAATTGTAGAATGTTAAAGTAATTTCTTTGGTAGTAAGTATCGTATTGTCGTGGGGCAGCGATGACGATGAGATGAGCCCCGGGTCTGTTTTCATTGTTAGTAAATTGGTTTACAGCGTAACCAGATACAAGAGTTACCACGTGGTAGCCCAACAGAGCAAAACTCAGTAGATCGTACATAACGAAACAATGAATATACCGAATGAACAAACTGTAGCACTCGGCAGTTATAAGTACCGTCGAGTCACCGTTGTAGGGCCTTTTTAAAACGCCACCTACATCTCTGTGACGTAACCGCCAACATTCGTAGCAAATAAAAGACGAACGTCACTAAACAGTTGAACGTTTAAAAGTGTCTGTAGAGTCGATAATCGGTTTTAATGTGAGCCATTCCGTTCAAACCACAGAAGTTAATTAATTTTTGTTTTATTTTTTAAAAGTGTAGCACTGTTTGTTTTCTGTGAACTGAAGAAAAATTCACCGCCCCACCCATACGTGTTCACATATGAAGTTTGTTTATCAAGTTTGAATGGGTATTGAAAGAAACTTTGTTACAAATATACAACGTTACCACCAGCTTATGGTACCGGATGATGACATAAGCTTTTCGAAACGTTGTACATGTGTAACAAAATTTCTTTCAACACCAATTCAAGCCGTTTCCAAATTTTATTTTGTAGAAAATGGGTTCCTCGTCATAACATATGAAGTTCGTTTTTGAAGATCGTCAAAGCTAAAATTACAAAATAATAATATTGCGTATCTGCTTGTTTGTTAATTTCCGGTAGAAATTATTTCCGAGGAACTTCAGCGATACAAGTCCTTTCTTGATTAAACTAGTTTATTCTTTCCCGATACAACTTTTAGTAATACACAGAATTTCTACAGTCACTTTAAACTTTACAAAAAAGTTACCGAAACTTATCTGCCGACAAATCTGAAAACTAAACAATTTTCTCGGGGGCTTGTAAGACCAAATTTTTTGGTTTGATCCCTACAGCTTTGGCTAAACAACAAACAAACTCTATAAGTTACTCGCCCCCCAGTGGCACAGCGGTATGTCTGCGGACTTACAACACTAGAAACCGGGTTTCGATACCTGTGGTGGGCAGAGCACAGATAGCCCATTGTGTAGCTTTGTGCATAATTGAAAACAAACAAACGAATAAAGAAGATCGCCGTACGAAAAAAAAAAAAACATAACTTTTGTCCACCCTATGCGAGCTTCACGATATAAGGGGGGATACACTTTCGCACTTAACTTCAGCACTTACTGCTCTCGACATGAAAGACACGTTAGTTTTATAGTTATCTAAACACTAAAACAGCCAATATCGTTTTACAAGTGTAACGATGGAATTATGATAGATGAAATAAACGTCAAACAAAATCGTATTTACGTTTAATGAAGAAAATTTTACTTTTGTTATTCGGTTAATCTTTTAAAAACTGATTAAGCTGATTATTTTCGTATATTTGTTTGGTATTTTTCCTACCTAGAGCCTTTTGAAACTTCAGATTAGTTGTACATAATGCTTTAGCCCTAACGTACTTTAAAAATAGGTAACACGTTTACGTGGTATTATTCACTATTGATTATATCAGTTTAATTTGGAGTAATTTTATGTTTTTGTGTTACAACATTTGATGTGTAATGAACTGATAAAAAAATGGGTGAAATTAATCATTTTCTATGTGTAAAATACACGAGAGCCCCAGCATTGATTATCTCTCGATGGTATTTTTGTTTACTTTTTTCTTGTATGACTTATTAGGAACCCTGCAACCATCAAATCCATGAACCCACAAGCAGTGTTTTCAAATAGTTGATGGGGACCATATTTCAATGGAGGCTCGTCATGGCCAGGTGATTAGAGGCGCTTGGGTCGCTGGTTCGAATCCCCATCCCAACAAACATGCTCGCCCTTTCAGCTGGTAGGGCGTTATAATGTGACGGTCAATCCCACTATTCTTTGGTAAAAGAGTAGCCCAAGAGTTGGCGGTGGGTGGTGAGGACTAGCTGCCTTCCCTCTAGTTTTACACTGCTAAATTAGGGACGACTAGCGTGGATAGCTCTCGTGTAGCTTTGCGCGAAATCCAAAACAAACAAATATTTCAATGGCATGACCTGGTGGTTAGGGCATCCGACTCGCAATATGCAAGTCGCGGGTACGAATCCCCGTTACTGTGTTCGTTATAATGTGACGACCATTCCCATTATTCGGTAAAAGAGTAGCCCAAGAGTTGGCGGTGGTTGATGTTGACTAGTTGCCTTCTCTCTAGTCTATCACTGCTAAATTATTGACGGCAAGTGCAGATAGTCCTCGTGTAGCTTTGTGCCGAATTCACAACAAACCAAACCATATTGCAAAACACTGTATTTGATAGTTCAAGCCGGAAGTGCGTGCTTCTTTTTGCTGAAAATGAACATGGACTCATAAATTTATTTAGTGAATGTAATATTGTAATGCAATATAATGTAGTTGATATTACAAACGAGCACGTTTTATTTGACGTCAATACAAATATAAGTGGCTAGTGGAACGTATTGCTATTCATACTCGATATTCACCAAAAGTCACGATAGTAACAGTGCATGTGACCAAACTGTATTTTCATGAAACAGTAAAAAAAGAAACAAAAAACAACAACTATAGTTCCGAAAATCACGATAGTAACAGTGCATATAACCACAATTGATTTACTTGAAACATATACACCTGGAAAAAAGTTAAGCACCCCCAAATATTTTTCAGGATTGCTTATTGAAAATAAGGTTTAATTTTCATGATGTTGAGCAATGTTCATAATTTCAAACATAATTAAAAGGATGTGAGCGTTCAGGTGTGACATTTAAATCAGGCGTCGTTTTTTTTCCACACGTGCAACTTGCTCCCTTCTTCACGTCCAATAT
>NW_013672323.1:20537-24688 GCF_000517525.1 Limulus polyphemus
GTAACAGTGCATATAACCACACTTTATTTACTTGAAATATAGTTCCGAAAATCACGAGAGTAACAGTGCATATAACCACACTTTATTTACTTGAAATATAGTTCCGAAAATCACGAGAGTAACAGTGCATATAACCACACTTTATTTACTTGAAATATAGTTCCCAAAATGCCACGAGAGTAACAGTGCATATAACCACACTTTATTTACTTGAAATATAATTCTCAAAGTCACGAGAGTAACAGTGCATATAACCACACTTTATTTACTTGAAATATAGTTCCCAAAATCACGAGAGTAACAGTGCATATAACCACACTTTATTTACTTGAAATATAGTTCCCAAAATCACGAGAGTAACAGCGCATATAACCACAATTTATTTCTACGTGTGGATCGCGATTTCGCGGTAGCATAACTCCGTCCACGCCCAGCTAATAACAATATAACCAAATACTAATTCCAATACGTTTTACGAACATTAGAGCAGCATGGCTAGAATTTATTTCCACAAAACTACAAATAAATTAACAGCACAAGAGCAAGAGTATGATTCCACAAAACTATGAAGAAATTAACGATACAAGAATTTAATTTAAGAAAAAAAAACATAAAAAAATGTATCAATACAATTGTTTAATTCCACAGAACCATGAAAAAATGATCAACAATGCAGCACGAGTTTTTGACTTGAAACAAAAATTATGAAGATGAATGTTCTAGCTAAGATGCCTTATTAAACCTCTTTAGACCATGTTATGCATGCTAACATGTCTTAGTAAACCTCGTAAGATCATAATGCGCATCAAAAGTTTTCATTCTAGCTTTAGTAATAGACCAAGATGCCTTTCAAATACCGGCTCCGGGTATCACTGTATTTGTTTGTTTGTAATCAAGCACAAAACTACACAGTTAGCTTTCTGTTCTGTGCTCACTACGGGCGTCTAACCCTTGTTGTTAAGTGCAAAGTTACACAATGAGTTCTCTGAGCTGTGCCTACCACGGGTATCGAAACCCGGTCTTTAGCGTTATAAAACCTTAGAGCTAATCGATAAGCACATCCATTTACATAAGTAAGGCTATTTCAATATCTGTTTATCGTACATTTTCATGTTGTATTTTTATTATTTTTACAACGCAAAATCGAAACCCCCAGTGGCTCAGCGGTATATCTGCGGACTTACAACGCTAAAAAAGCGGGTTTAGATACTCGTGGTGGGCACAACACAGATAGTTCATTGTGTAGCTTTGTGCTTAACTACAAACAATCTAAGAGCAAAATCAGAAATTCTGTTGCCAGTTTAGAATATGGATAATAATTATAATTGAAAATTTCAACTGGTTTTATTCTCATGGCCTAGTGTTAAAGTCCAAAGTTCGAGGCATGATGCTGACAGACTACCTCTTAGGAAATTAAGGACGACTGTACGTGCTCTGATCTGACAGTTTAGCCTACGAGTTTGTAATGTACAATTAAGGTTGAAAACACAAATATCTTTATTAACGTGCTTTGGAAGACAGCGTTTCGATATGATTAGGGAAAAATTCATCCTTCAAATAAACTGAAGCATGACCTTCGAAGATGAGGTTTGTCAACAATAGCAACAAATCCAGCTGGAAAAATAAAACGAGAACGATGCAAGTGATACACAATGAATAATAGAAAGAATTATTCGTCTCCTCAGATGTTAGATCTAATCCACGCCCCTTTTTTTTCCACCCTTTTTTCTTACCTAACATGTCAGTTCGAATGATTATTGAATACCGTGTTAGTTTTACACATGTTGACACACCTGCATACACAGTGCCAGGTGAAAAGAAAATACTGCTTTGTAAATGTTCTAACAAATATTTCTTCGTTGCACAAATAGCGTGCTGTTCACATTTCAAAATAGGTACACCATTCATATTAATAAACCCAGGTGTTTCAGCGATAAGTCTGGGGGGGATGATAACGTCAACAACTGGGTTTTGATACCAGCAGTGTGCTGAACACAGATGGTCTATTGTGTGATTGTACGATTACCAATAAAGAAACAAGCATAGGAATAAAATATTAATACATATAAGAATTTACGTAACTTGAAAACGTTAAGGACTAGCTAGCAGCCACGATCTGTTCCAGCACTGATGCAAGACTACTGTAATAAAACAGACACCAATAAATGTTACGTTGTCATCTTTGAAGCATTAACCTTCTATTACGTTACGTATAGCGTTGTAAATTGGACGTAGTAATTTATTTTACGGACTTGGTTTTATCATTGTCATACTTTAGGTACGTATTTCCACCAGTCAGAATGTACGTGTATGTTTAAAAACAGGAATAAATTGATTCATTTCGAGAATTGTTTTACGACAGCTTTTTGTTTATTTAAGATAAGATTGATAAAGTACTGTTCATCCGTTAAAGTTTTTATACATTACATCTTCTGACCGTATTTTAAGACCTTTTAACGTAATAACTCTGAAATCGAGCAAAGATGAAAGCGACCGTATGACCCAGTTCAAATACAATAGAACATTTTTGGAAGTTGTTCATAACGGGGATGTAAACAAACATCCATTTGTATCCTAAGATGCTACATCGTTCCTTCAACCTTTCCATCTTCCTACTAGTATTCAGTCTGTTCTATTCGGTGATGGGACGTGCAAACAATTAAATGCAATGCCTTCTTTGAGGGAATACATCAACGTACAATAATTACAGAGCAACAGCTTAGACACCATTTTTCGTAATATAATCGTATTTCAAAGAACAGACGAGATCGTTACAGGAACACTACTCCTTAACCAGAAGGGCAGCTGCTCTGTGAGAGGCAATAGTAACGTAATTATCAGACAAAGTCATGCTTTAAGATGTTAAAATGTTGATACCCTTAACATCTTAAAGCATGACTTTGTCTGATAATTACGTTACTATTGCCTCTCACAGAGCAGCTGCCATTCTGTTAAGGAGTAGTTAAATACAAAACACAGGTCTGGATTAACACTAACCAGGAACATTAGATCGCCGTTGTTGACTATCCACTTTCCCTTTAGTTCATCACTTTCAAATTAAGGAGGGCTAGCGCAAGTAGCCCTCGAGTAGATTTGCGCGAAATTCAACGAAACATCTTTTGAGACTGTATGATTGGATTGTTTTAATGATTGATATATAAATTAATGCCCGAGAAGACGCAAAACAAGCTCCTTTTTCGGCAGAAATAAATATTATGTAAAGTCTGTATTCTCTGTGACGTAAATAAGGTTAACATTTCTTACACAAGTAAATGTAGAATACACAATATATCGTTAAGACTATTGTGGTTAATCAAATATAATATGGCAATTTCACGATTTTATGTTTCAATATGAATTATTGTTTTATACGTACTTTTGATAAAGAATAGTTAACACAAAATATAGGTCTGGACGAACACTAACCAGGAACAACAGATCGCCGGATAGTTCACTGCCAACTCTATTTACCAGCGAAAAGTAAGATTGACCGTAACATTATAACATCCTCGCGGCTGAAAGCACGAACATGTTCAGTTTCGAGATTTAAACTCGCCACCTGACATCTGTACGTAAACAAATGCAATAAACCAGCAATGTATCCATGCTACGCTCCATTTTACTTCATCATTTCCATCAAAACTCGATTGAACTATAAAGTGTTTTTTTTTCTTGTTATATTTCACCTTTGACTTTCTACATCAGAGATAATCTATAGTGTGTACAAATTAATTAACTTGGTAGTAATGGATAAAAGTTCAAAACATCATTCGTAATAAAGATAGTAGGTTTATCATTGTTTTTCTAGCCTTTCCCCCACCCCCTTCTCTCGTCCTTAGATAACTTTAGTCGCCAATTACTAACATTGAGGACTCTGTTTAATTTGTTTACTAAGTTCTGCCACATCACAAACAGATAATATTACACATCAGTTCTGTCATATCACAAACAGATAATATTACACATCAGTTCTGTCATATCACAGATAAACAATATTACACATCAGTTCTGCCACATCACAAACAGATAATATTACACATTAGTTCTGTCATATCACAAACAGATAATATTACACATCAGTTCTGTCATATCACAAACAGATAATATTACACATCAGTTCTGTCATATCACAAACAGATAATATTACACAT
>NW_013672323.1:25688-46615 GCF_000517525.1 Limulus polyphemus
ATTACACACCAGTTCTGTCATATCACAAACAGATAATATTACACACCAGTTCTGTCACATCACAGACAAACAATATTATACATCAGTTATGTCACATCACAGATAAATAATATTACACACCAGTTCTGTCATATCACAAACAGATAATATTACACATCAGTTCTGTCACATCACAGATAAACAATATTACACATCAGTTTTGTCACATCATAGATAAACAATATTACACATCAGTTTTGTCACATCATAGATAAACAATATTACACATCAGTTCTGTCTCACGGCATAGATAAACAATACAGCATATTAGGCGCATAGCCTCGCGAATAATAAATATCACAATATAATTTCTGGTGGACACATTGAACTTTTAATTTTATATCTGTGAGGGTTAACATTTTACTTTCTTACAGTAAATACTGTTCTTTTCTCTTCTCTCTACAAGTATTAGAAATAATATTCTACTTTCTTATAACGATTACGGAGAATAACACTCTTCTTCAGCTACTACTGTTATTACCTCTCTACAAGTATGAAGAATAAAATTCTACTTTTCTACAGCGACTAGTGATATTTTCTCTTCTCTTTCTACCAAAGTCTTTCTGATATTTACAACAAATAAATTCTCTCACCACTGATAACCTAAAATACTTTAGGTGTTTAGATAATATGTAACATGCCATCATAAATAATTATCCATTATTATTCAGCGGACTAATTGATTATTTATTTAGTTATGATTTTTTGTCTCGCCAGTGAAGAAAATTACTTAGAGTCTAACTTACTATCTGATTGCAGCAGACTAGTTTCACCGAATTCACAACTCGTCAGTTCTGCTTGTAGGTTGCATAATAATGGGTAGTTAACCGTGACAGTATGTAACATGTTATCCATACACCTAACGTATTTTAAGTTATTAATAGAGAGTAAAGGACTACACCAAAGAAACTATTTACCTTCCACCACTATAGGAGTTCTGATGAGCTGCGAATTCGGCGAAACTAGTCTACTGCAGCGGAAGTAGCGAATCAAAGAATAGATTAGACCTGTACGTCATCTTTTCTTCATGAAATTCGCGTTTTGATGAGTAAAACACATCCATAAATAAACAAATAAGTTTTCTGTCAAAAATGAGTATTATTTTAAGATAACCACCCAATCTTAAACTCAGTTTGTTAATTTTTCAAAATGGGCAGTTTTATTAAAAATAGAAGAAACTATATTTATACGTTAGATTTCGAGAAAAGCTACTCAAGGACTACCTGAAATAGTTGTCCCTAAGATTATGTTAATACTTTACTATGTGTTTCCAAATTGTTTTTACGTGTAGACTGGTGACTAAATTGAGTACTTTCGCAATATCTAATTTGCTTTAATATTTAGTTGTTGTTATTAATTGAAAAATATTGTTTTTTTAAGCGTAAAGCCACACAGTGGGCTATCTTCGCTGTCTCGCACCAGGGATTGAACCCTGAATGTTAGCATTACAAGCACTCAAGCTTACTAATCATGAGCTACCGGAGAGTTAAGTGGAAAAAAAAAGGCAGGATTTATAGCTCAACAGATGGCGCGATGGGTTCAGCTCAATAGATCTTTGACTTTACATGTATATGTAAAAATCTGATTAGTAGGTGTACGTGCAGATAATCATTGTTACTTTACAAGCACATAAAAACACACTTTATATTTTCGTTTTTGTTGTTGTTGTTTTTCTTATGCGTGAAACCTGCCACAGGTGGATTTAATGGGTTTTATAGAATCGAATCAACAAATAATCTTAAACAAAAGAAACAACATTACTATTAGTTATCGAAGTATCTTAGCGCCCACATCTCTCCGCCCCCTAGTAGCACAACGGTATGTCTTCGGACTTACAACGCTAGAAACAGGGTTTCGATACCTGTGGTTGGCAGAGCACAGATAGCCCACTATGTAGGTTTGAGTTTAATTACAAACAAACAATCAAAAATCTCGTATTTTGTAGATGTCTTTCTGCCATACCTTCACAGTCATATTTGTCCAGGTTAATCTAAAACAAGGACAAAATAAATAAAAGTTATTGCTATTTTCAACTCAAAACATTCTTCGTTAGAATGAGTAGTTACACAAGCTTTTAATTTAAAAAAAAACTATGTAATTTAAAGAAATTATCAGAGCAAAAACTTTTTCTCCACATCGTGAAATTAAATATAAAAGTAAATACAACTTTTTTCGCTATTTGCGTTTGTGTCAACTGATTTTTAAAGCTTATAAATAACAATATTTCAGATAAGGCACGGCCCGGCATGGCCAGGTGTTTAGGGCGCTCGACTCGCAACCTTAGGGTCGTGGGTTCGAATCCCCGTCCCACCAAATATGCTCGCCTTTGAAGCCGTGGGGGCGTTATAATGTGACGTTCAATCCTACTATTCGTTAGTAAAAGAGTAGCCCAAGAGTTGGCGGTGGGTGGTGGTGACTAGCTTGCCTTCCCTCCAGTCTTACACTGCTAAATTAGGGACGGCTAGCTCAGATAGCCCTCGTGTAGCTTTGCGCGAAAATTCAAAACAAGCAAGGTAAGGCACGTCAATGGCTGTGGTGACGGTGTGTCTCATTTGTTAAACAGCCTGGGATGTAGCTCAAGGCGACGTGTACACAATACTAGCATTGTTTAATACGTGAAAACAAAATGTACACATAACCGTTGCAGTTGTACGTGACTCACAACCGCAACCTGTCGTTGTGGCAGATCATCGGGCCCATAACGTATTGATTGATTCAACGCGTTGTCGAACAAGCCGATGATAAAATATCTTTCAATGACACTATGTCTCTACGAAGCGTTGGAGCAACGCTATGTGGTGTCGTAGGTCGAAGTTTTCGACTACACGTTCAATAAACATGTTATGCTACTGTAGACTGTTAGCCAACAGGGTTATTATATGTTTACTCTACGCGTTGTCGAAATAGTCAGTAAGACTATACGAGTATAATATGCTTCAAAATATAACGCCTAGCAACATTGACGTTGGAACAGTTTATGTGGTGGGGATGCTGAAAACTAGTGAAAAACATTGAAACATATGTGTATGACAGGAACCACGTCAAGCCAGGGGAGTGCTTCCGCACCCCTAGCAAGATTTACGACAGTATTATTGGCTATTTTGGTAACGCTTAGAATCAATACGTTGCAATTTTGTTGATTTCTAGTTTACAGGGCCAATAACGTGTTGATCCAACGCGTAAATTCCATACGTTATGGCCCCAATGGCTCGCCATATACGTGTAATTTTTCTTATCAGAAAACCTATATTGTTATCATATAAAAGTTGCGATATCACACTAAAGCGTCAGTCTAAGTCTACATCACATATCGCAGAGGGTTTAGTTACTTCTTTCTTTGCGTTACTTCAGCTACAATAATGATTTTGAGAAACTTACTAACATAACAATATCTGTTGTCACAATGTCACAGCTGTTAATTATCCAACAATCTTTACTTCTAGTCATGGTCACAGGGAATCCAATTACCCCCTTCTCAGGTAAGTTTTTATTGTTACTCTTTTTTTACTGCTGTTGTTGTTGTTTATTTTTATATCGTAAGAAGTTTAGCATAAAAAACAAAATTAGAATTTTAACTTTTGCAGGGAAGGAGCTCTGTTACGTAACAAAGTATTACTGTTATATTTAACATCTTTACATAAAATAGTTTTATTATGAATTATTAACATTACAGAAGTATGCCGTTTCTTATGTAATCAGAATACATATAAAATAGTCTTTGTTAAAGTTGTATTATAATTTATAGTAGCATATGACTTATAATCAATAATGATTGGGTATTTTTAGTTAACTTTGTCTTTAAAATCAATATTCTTTAATGACCTACTGTTTAAATCCAAAGTGTCATGAAGTTCTTAATTTAGAAACGCAATTTCGTAAAATATTGACCAGTAAAATTATTATAGGGCAGATGAAGAAGCGTGTGAAAAAAGTAAAAAGTCTAGGGACGCCATCTTTTTCAACGTCGTCATAATGTGGAATTTGGATTAACGTATAGTACCAGCTAACACCTATTGATTTAAATTAAAGTAAAAACTTGAATTAACGTATAGTACCAGCTAACACGTATTGATTTAAATTAAAGTAAAAACTTGAATTAACGTATAGTACCAGCTAACACGTATTGATTTAAATTAAAGTAAAAACTTGAATTAACGTATAGTACCAGCTAACACCTATTGATTTAAATTAAAGTCAAAACTTGCAATCTGAAAATGAAGGTTTCATTTGCGGATTAAATAGGAAGTTAGGTTTTAAAAGACGCATTTTTCCATTTTATTTTTAAAAACTACGTTTCGCTAGATTTACATCGTCAAATGGCAGTATTTGAATAACAGAACAAAACCGTTACGTGTTGCAGTATTAACAATGATACTATATAGCTAAAGCAACAAAATAGCAACAAGCCCAGTAGAACTGTTAAGTGGGGAAAATTTAAAATAAATATAATTTTACATCTGAGTACTGGTTAATACTAGTTTTTATTTTGTTTTTATAGAGAGATATTCTATGGTGTTTCGGTTATTTGTATTATTTTCTCTGTTGATGATTTTAACGTCCTAAAAACCAAAATAATAATTATTTTGAGCCAAAGGAAGGGGGCTTTTAAATATTCTTTTAATCTTGAAGACATTTGTCGGCAGGTTTCTCCTATGTAAGAAGTACCACAATCTTTACGTGTAATTTGACCTCGAAATGCCCTTATAAACAAATCTGTGGGATACAATTTGATCTAGTTTTCTTGCCGGTAGGAAAGTTCGTTCGTTCGTTTGTTTGTTTTAGAGCAAAGCCACATTGGGCTATCCATTATGTCCATCGCAGGAAATCGAACCCCAGATTTTAGCGTCGTAAGTCCCTAGACTTACCGCTGCCCTACCCGGGGACATGGTAGCAAAGAAAATTAAAATTTGAAATCAATATTGTATTAATTAGTTAAATAATATTTATGGTCTAGTATTAGTAGTGACTATGCTGAGGCATCTTGTCACCTGTGTAAGAAATGTAAGACTTACCCTACGTGTACGGGTGGGTCAAAGTACGGATGTTGAAACCTTTTAGTTACATTCAAATTTTAATCAAATGACTTTATTACCAATGTATATCAATAAACTTAGCATCAAAACGTGATTTATAATGGAATATTTAAATAAATTCTCAATCTCTACTTCTATGTATCACTTGACAGTTCTTTGCTCTGTATTGCCTATTTTAGATTGTCTTACTACTCCTATATGACCTTCTGAGTTTGATATAAATGACACAGTTGTAGAATAGATACAGCTAAGAATCAATATCTACGTATAATGTTAAAGCTTTTCGTATTACTGTAATATAAGCCAGAAAGTCTGACCCATATACCACGCTCTCCTTTCATATACTGTATTTGATTATACAGTTTCATCGTTGCTGTTGCCAAGATCTTGACCAAATAAGGGAGTTACTCCACTTATAGCTTAGTTAGAAATCCAGCGAAATTATAATAATTTTAGGTTATTATATTTTTATGTATGTTAATATTTTGTGTTCTTAATTGCATATTTGAAATAAATACATAAGTACTAAATTTCTTGTTTTTATGTATATCTTTATTTGTTGTTATAAAAGTAATTAAAATGAAAAAATATAAACTTATTTGGTTAAATAATAAAACAATAAATGCAAGAAAAACAATTGTTAACAAGGTATGCAAGCGAGCGCCTCGTGCGTTACGTAATTTGATACTTAGTGCAAGTTAGGCTATGAGCTCGTCGTGTGATCTATTGCTTCATTACCGCTAATTAAACAAGTTAGACATGATTCAAAAAGCAATAAAAGTAAATGAAGGCATTTCTGAAAATGTTAGAGGCCTAAAGATATTCGGATAAATAATTATAATTGTCTGATAAAATCTGCTGTCATTCTAGTAAAAAAATAAGCATATAGCAGAGTACCCAGCGTTGCTCGGATGAAAATGGTTTTAAATATCGTGAGTTTTGATTAAATTAACCATATTAATCGTGATTTTTTTTTTTTTTTGTAAACAAATCAAAATGATTTCTTTACCTAACTAAGTATTTTGATTAAAATCACTAAAAATAACAATGTGCAAAAAAAAATAAAAATTTGCTAAAGTTATTTTCATCAAAGCAAAAACTGGGTACACTGTTCCTGTTTCTTGCATGTGCTTTGCATGACGTTTCCAAAACGAAATTCCCTACGTTTTGGTGTCCCGATTTCTGCTGTGAGGTCAAGTGTTGTTTGCAGCTTATCTCTTCTCGTTGCAACACAACGTAAATAAAAATTTGCCGATATCAAATATTTTTTGTAAAGTCATCATATAGCTGATTCTTGCGAGTACACGCAGGAAAAGCAAAGGATATGGCTGAAACAAGCCTATTTAGTTGAGGGAGTGTGCGTGCATGTTGGAGAGAAAGCACCAGCCTTTTTCAGTTAAAGGGAGTTAGAGAGTAGACATGTATGTGTAGAAGAAAGAGAGAGAGAGAGGGTGTGAAAGAACACAAATGAAGGTTCTACGAAGTTTCAGAATCGTTTTAACACATAATAAATCACGGATGGAATGATTAAGAGAAGTCCTCACACAGGGAAGAAACGTAAATAATTGCCATATTGATCACACAAATTATAAAAACAAAATCCGGCCTTTTCAATTTGAGACCAGTTGGTCGTCCTGTTTGCCAAAAATTGCTATATTGGTCACTTTGGTTTCAATTTGGGGCTTCAAAACAGCCTCTGAAGCCGCGGCCATATAGCCCATGTTATTTCCCGCACAAAGTTGTATCTGTACTCCGAGTTTGGAGTTTGTACAGACCCACAGAGAGAGAAAGAAAAACATTCGCGCTTATATATATATACGTATTTGCCATAATATAATGCGCACATTTTTTCCTCCAAATACCTCCCAAAAAAGTTACTGCGCATTATATTCGTGAAAGTTCAATTTTGTTAGGTATTTTACTAGAAGCTACCTCCGAAAATCATTAAAGGTTTCAAAAAATGTTGCATATCAAATGTAATGGATGGGACGGATGATGACGAATGTGGCAATCAGAAGAGGGTGAACCAAAAGTTCAAGGAAACAAAAGCCGATGAATCCGGTGGTAGCGACAATTTTAGCGATGACGAAGATTTTTGTGAAGATGAATAGTTAACTTAGTGTATCACCACGTATAAACTTTTTCAATAAATTTTGTAAAATTGAAACGCAAAGAAAATTTAATGAAAGATTTCCAAAAGCGTTTAATATATCGATAGTTGTTTACTGTATTTAGAAAGTATTCAATACATTTGGTACAACTGATGTGTGAAAAAAAAAAAAATTCTTCAATTTAACCTTTCAAAATTGAGTGCGTGTTATATTCCAGCAAATACGTAGATATATTTGTAATGTTTTCCAAAATCTTTCGAAATTTCGTGAAGATAACACTTTGTAACTTTGGAATTATAGAATGCTAAGTATAGTTACAAAAAGGAGAAGGCCACAGAACCAACGCTGTACACTTATGGCAAATACTATAGGCTTCAGTAGACGTAAAGTATTAGTAATTAGTATTAATGCTTTACAGCTGATTTTTAAATTAAATAATTATTAATCTGACAGTGAAATCCAGAGAGAAGTTATTGAAAAAGTTGAACAGTACTCTATCTTTGATCTTACCGAAAAGAGCTATATATTATTAATTCTTTCAAGTAATTAATACGAAAAAAGGAGGTTAGCTTAGTGTGGCAACTGGACATAGGATAATTTTATGTATATGTCATGCTATATATATATATATAACTGAGAGAGAGAAGTGGCACTCTTCGATAAAACACTCTGAAAACATTAGCATTGTATCAGAAGTCCAACAATTCACAAAATTCAAGAGGTTAATAATATATTAATGTACGTTACATGTCGCCGAATTTATTTTTCTGCTAGCTCCATAGCTGTAGGACTAAACTTAGCAGGCGGACTCGGGGTAGCCCCGGGAGGTGCCCTTGCCCCCTTATTAAGGGGTTACCAAGGGGAGCTAAAACGTGTCTAGAAGGTCACCCACACAAGAAGGAGTTAGGAAATAGGTTTTCACGGTCCTGAACACGAATCTGGCATCGGATTTTGTCTTCTTGGATTCCGATCTTAAGAGTACCATGTTTAAAACTGTGGCCACTCTCCTAGTTACAGTTTAGCAGAACCAAATATGGCACATGTACACCCTAATTATAGGCTAGCAGAACCAAATGTTTTAATGAGTTTGTTTTGGGCTAAGGAGATAATGATAATGATAATGAAGAAGCTTGATCAATACACTGAGACCTCTGTAAATCATGAGGGGCCTTTTAACCTCGGAGTAGATATTTTATGCTGGTTTGTTTAATATAAATAAATGTTATATGTACATTTGCTGTTGTGTTAAACTTATATTAAAGTTTTTCTTCATTACCCATTCAAGCTGTCTCTAAGCATTATTCGTCTCAAAGTGGGTTCCTCGTCATCGAATTTAACTTGGAATCAATTATCAAGTTTGTTAGGATTAAGATAATTGATTTTAACTATCACATATGCAAAAATTCAAAATAATTCTCTCTACATGAAGTGATTGTCACTCTTATTACAGAAACTGTAACATTTGTTGATATTCAAAACTGATGTGAATTTATGCATTAGGCCAAAACTTGAAACACACCTTTCAGAACAGACCTAAATATTCAGGCAAGAGCAAAGAAATTTTAAATTTTACAAGTAACCTCCAAATCAGTTACACTTTTTTATAGTAATAAGACTGAAGTAGTGTTTTACAAGCAGCTTGTGGGTGGTCCAAAATTATCATCACTATTTTAAAATGTAATAATTAAATAACTAAAGAAATACAACCGTGTAGTTTCAACATCTTGTAGCCAAACACAAACAGTTTTTATTGTCATGTCTTTTGTTTTGCTTTTTCACTCCAATAAGTAGTGTTACCCCGTAAAATGGTAACCGTACAAGAAAAGGCTTAATGCATCGTTTGGCTTGCAGGATGGGCCAATTCTGTGGCATCCTCATTCGCAAGACTTCTTTCTTTTGGGGTATATTAAGGATATCGTGCATCGCACACCTATAGCAATCATCATGGAGCTAAAGACCTGGGTAACGGATGCCATCGTCACTGTAACTGTGGACATAATGCAGTGAACGTGGACCGAAATTGAATATCGGTTAGACATGCTGAGAGCCACTAATGGTGCACTCATAGAAGTCTACGGACATGTCAATAAAAGCTGTTTGAGTTGGGCTACAAGATGTTGAAAACTGCGTGGGTGTATTTCTTTAGTCATTTAACTATTAAATTTTAAAATAGGAAGGATAATTTTGGACCACCCTGTTTAATGTAGGTAGCATTATCATTATCTTTATAAAAGTTTTAGTAACTGTTGTTCTGTAGGTGTGATATGCTGTTGAGTTGCCATTAGGCATAGCTAGTGCGTGTTATATTATTGAGTTGCCACTAGGTGTAATTATGCATGTTATATCATTGAGTTGCCATTAACCCAGCTATACGTGTTATATTATTGAGTTGGACTGCTATTAGGCACAGGAATAGTTATATGTATTATTGGGTTAGATTACCAATACAGTGTAAAAACGTTGTGTTGTAAATTGACACAAATATTGTGTTATTTCACAATAACACAAGCTGTGTCCCAGATTTGTGTGAAATATAGCACAATTTATAAATGTAATAGTATAAACAAGTAAACTTCATGTGTTTTCTTTTCTAACAATACAAATAAGGTGTAGTTTTTAATACAAAATTGTGTTTATTTAAGTATATCGTTGTGTTGTGAAGTCACATTTTTATTTTTGGTGTGTGAAGATTATATTAGACTCAACACAAAGATTATGCATCACCCAAAACATTTTTGTTTGTTTTTTTGTTAGCCCACAATTACTGTGTTGATTTTAACTTGAGCGTCTGTTATAGCCATTCGAACAGCAAAGAAATTGTGTTGTTTTATACAAGTTTTTTAGAGTGTTGGTGTAGTAATGTGTGTTACGCTATTGGGTTGGGTTCAGTGATTATGTACATATCTTTATATATAACTGTTCACAAGGTTATTTCTTGTTAAATGCCTCTACAGATAACCTGTAGTAAATCATAATAATACATAGCTGATATGAAAGGAACCTTGATAAAAAATACATAAAATATAATCTATTACTATTTACAAAAAATATTAACAAATAATATTTAAATAATTTACGATTTAAGGAACATGTATACGCGTAGATATTCATTTGAATAACACTTAAATTTTAATCCAACGGTGAAATATTCATTTGTTATTAGAAATGTCTGAAATTATTCCGTAAGGTATGGGTGTGTGTTGGGATAAGGATTATTCTACTGTAGGTGTCTGTGATTTGTTGGCGATAAATTCAAAAATAAACGAACAGCACGCACTTCACTTGTTTTCAAAATATTATATATATTCAGAAGAAGTTAAACGTATGTACAAAATTCCTTACACTATGTAGGTCATAGTTATATCTTAAACACTATACAGTTCTTTTCTTCTTGTCAAAAGTCTACTTAGGCCTATTCAATTGCTTTATAATTCAGTTGACAAACCGAACTATTTTTTTCTGTTCCTATCGCCAGACTATCCGTGTATAGTTTACTTCCATTGTCGTTGAGTTACCGCGGTTGTATCCTGAACTTCAAAAATCGTTGGTTTTTTGTCACAGTCCACTCAGGCTGGTTCAATTACTTTAGAACACCCTTTGACGAAAGAACTTATTCTCCTTATCTCTTACGAAATTAATAGTTTCAATCTAACATATTAACCATTAGGCCTTTCAGTCCCACGACGATTAATTTTGCATTTAACTTTTTTTCATGAACTGCTCCTTCCCGTGACTTTACTTCACTCTTTTCTGCTGTATTTTTCTTCTGCTTGCCGCTATTTAAACGTCTATCGTTTAGACCTTCTAGAAATCTCTATGACCTCGACATCAATGGATTGCACGCAACATCAATGAATTATAAACACAACGTACTATTACCGAGTTACGTAACCAAACTTCTCATAACTATCGCCTTTAAAATAATTGCTTTTAATCCTCTTGTTATGAAAATAACTAAACAATCAGGAAATATTTACTCACAAAATAAATTAATTAATAATACCTACACTAAACAGTCTTTTATATCTGACATAGAGGAAGAATTAATAGCACAATATTATTGATATATTTTAATAACAATTATTTTCTTATTATTATTATTTACTTTCACTTGAATTAACTTTGCTCATAACGTATGCTTCACAACAAAACAGGATTTCACATTCGTAAGTCCTCCGGTGGAACAGCGGTAAGTTTTCGGACTCATAATGCTAAGATATATCAGGGGTTCGATTCCCCACTGTGGATACGGCAGATAGCCCAATGTAGCTTTGCTCTAAAACAAACAAAGGAACAAGACCCGTGCTTCTAACAGATTCATTATTGGGTAAACTGTAATGAACGGCAACTGCCAGTTGTAAAGAACACAAGTATAGAGGACGACGTTTCGAAAGTCTTTCGTATTCTGACCTGAAGACAACGAGTTTCGAAACGTCTTCTTCTACACTTTTTTTTTTTTTTACAACAAGCAGTTTCCGTCCATTCCAGTTTACTTATCATGAATATTCTGCCTAAACAATCTATCAAAGATTCGTTGTTGTAGGCTGAAGAATATCTAACAAATTTAGTAACCCGCAAAAATGTATCTGCGACAAAACGTCTCTTACTATTTTTTCTAAAGTAGCGAAGTTAGACAACCGAAAGCATGTATCTACAACAAAATGGACGCCTCGTTTTCTTCAGAAGCACAACTACCAAGTGGAAACTTATTGATCTTCGCACTTACAAGAAATTACCAAATAAGGGGGAGGGGTATTGTCCTTCGCCATTGAGACCCCATTGTAATAAAGTATGTGTGAATCTTGATAACATTATGGCAATTCCTTTTTGTGTCCGTTATCGGTGGGTCAAGTTCAAAGTAACTGAAACAGATTTGGCCCGGCATGTCCAGGTAGTTAGGGCGCTCGACTCGCAATCTGAGAGTCACGGGTTCGAATCCCCGTACCACTAAACATGCTCGCCCTTTCAGGCTTTATAATGTAAGGGTTAATCCCACTATTCGTTGCCAGAAAAAAAAGGAACAGCTCGTTAACTGTACAGTTTAGTAATACTTGCAATCCCCAAATGAGTGTCGTAAGTGAAATAAAAAAAGCTTCTGTTTGTTTGTTAGTAGTTAAGCACAAAGCTACACAATGGGCTATCTGTGCTCTGCCCACCACGGGTATCGAAACTCGGTTTCTAGCGTTATTAGTCCGCAGATATACCGCTGTACCATATTCTCAGTACAGACAAACCACAATGTTTAATACAAAAAAATCCAGAGACAAGGACAATTATAGGCTAGGCTTCAACTGAAATTATGCAAATATTTTAAGGTTATATTGGAATTTATTAGGATTTTGAACTGAAAAAAAACAGATAAACTCTCTACAAATTTAAATTCTGTTTGTTTGTTTTAAGTGCAAAGCTGTGTTCAGTGTGGAGAATCAAACCTCGTATGTTAGCGTTATAAGCCTTTATACTTACTGCTGAATTACTGAGGAACAATTCAAGTTAAAAGTTTCAGTAGGTAATTATTGGTTCTTTGTTGAAATAGATACACATCTTACTAATAAATAGACATCTACTCCAGAAAGAATACACGAGATTACCATTAGTACTCAGTAGATCTTCCCTTTGTAATACTTATGGCAAAACCATGGTTATACATCGTGTTCACAAGACCTGAAGTATGGACCTCTCTGATTGCATTCCCATCCTGTTGAAGACCTTGGATGACAATGTCCCTAAATAAGCTCTAATCCTGGCATTTAATATTTTATGTAAGGTTACTTTCTCACTTTAACTTGTCTTTGGTTTTGTTCTAAATACCAGTTGTAATGTAGGCGTATTTTTTAAAAACTGTATAAAGATAAGATACTAGAAATAAGGGTTAACTAGCCTAGTGTTTATTTATCTTAACTTCTTGTTATCATTCTATTGTAACAGACCGTGTCTCACAAGAAATAAGAGCAGGCTGTCTCAAATATAATGACAAAGGACAGTGTACAAGGTAAGTCCTCACAATTAGAGGTAATAATTGTTTACTTTATGTGCAAAAAAATATTTAAATTGTAATCTAATGAAAAGTATTATTGATTTTAACACACGTAATTAAGATTATTTTGTGTGAAAGAATATTTTCGTGTTTGATCTTAAATAATTACTTGATATTTTTTTAAGGTGCGCTGAAATAATTATGGAGGATACGAGAGAGTGTGTCACAAGCTGCCCTACTAAAACTACCTTTCTTGAATCCGATGACGTCAATGGCTGGGTTTGTTTTCCCTCAGGTAAGACTGTATATATATATATATGTTTGTGTGTGTGTGTGTTTATATAGTTTTCAAAATTATCGAAGCTATAATCCTGACATTTAAGGTTTGGAATATTATTCCTCATTCACTCCTAAATTTGGTTGACAACTAGCATTAAAAGTAAATAAACAAGCCCAATATTTTTTTATCAGTACTATATGATTAACTACGAAGGGTCACAAGGTTAAAATAATTCCAAACATTTTCCTGAAAAAAAATCAACTTGAGTTTATGGATCCTTTTGAGTATATAATTTAATATTTGTTGTTGTTTTTTTAAACAAGGCGAGTATAGCAAAATTTACAAATCTTGGACTGAGGTTTCCTCCAGTTCCGTTTGTATGGATGCTCGACTCGTAACCTGGGGGTCGTAGGTTCGAATCCCTTCACCAAACATGCTCGTCTTTTCAGCCGTGGAGGCGTTATAATGTGACGGACAATCCCTAATTTCATTGGTAAAGAGTAGCCCAAGAGTTGGCGGTGGGTGTTGTTGACTAGTTGCCTTCCCTCTAGTCTATCACTTCACACTGCCTGATCGAGTTTTGGAGGCATTTTACAGGCTTGGTCAGCGCAGTTTGCTTTTATATGTATGACAGATGCCTTATTCTTCATGTTACCGATTGTATACAGTTTTAGAACCATCTATACGTTTGCAGAAAACCTAGCTAATTTACACGCGTTTCTGTAATTTGCAAATGACTTTCGGTAATAATAGCCCCCAGTGGCACAGCGGTATGTCTGCGGAATTACATCGCTAAAAACCGGGTTTCGATACCCGTGGTGAGCAGAGCACATATAGCCCTTGTGTAGCTTTGTGCATAATTAAAAACAAACAAAATCGGTAATAATAATAATAACCAAACCCATAATGTGAATTATGATAATAAATGATGCTAGTTGTGTAGCTCAGGCCGTTTGAAGGTTTATGAAAGACAAAAAAAATGGAGATTTTATGTTTAGCGTCAGTTCAAATAATTGTACGTGAGATTTAGAATTTCCTGTTTAACAGTAACGTGCGGATGACATTAAAAGAGCAGGGGGTCATTGAAAAAAAGGGCAATTTTCGAACTTCGAACGGCAAGACTTTTTTTTTGGGGGGGGGGGTGTTAGTGGGGACTATTGGTTACCTCTGGTACACCTAGGTTAATCAAGCATGTATTTTAGTAGTTGTGAACGTTTTTTTATGACCGAGGAAAAAGGACAGTTTTGGGGCAGAAAGTCAGGGGTTTTACATCCCACCCCTACCCCTAGTGCACGCAATTGCCGTTTAGAGTACTTTGAATATGTAGCCAAGTTTTTGTTAGGAAGGAAATACTTTGTATATTCCTTTTATATTGGAAAAATATTTAACAGCAACATTAAAGGATGTTGGTGCCTTATCTCACTGCTATATTATACCAGTCCAACGTAGAATGTATGATAAAAATACATCAAACTACACTATAACGTCGGTACGGTATGTTAAAGGTCACGATTTATCGCCTCTAATCTCCTACGTAGGTGTTCTATGATAAATTTAGAAATCTGATATCGCTGATGAGCTTTATTAACATAGCTGTAGCGTAGTGCAGTGATTGGAACAATCTTATAAGCTTTCAGATTTACTGCTGTGCCACAGGGAACATATATATGTGATTGATTTAGTGATAAAAAAATGGCATTTCTGATAGATATACACACGCTCACGCACACACACAAAAGATAGGAATTGGAAAATGCTTACAAGAACGAATCCTGGTATGTCACATCATTATACGGTTCTACAATGGAAGAAATACAAATATCTAATATTGGGATGTTGCAAGAAACCTATGTACGATGTGTGTGTGTTTGATTGCGAGAAGGAAGCTAAAAAACAACAACCCAGATCACGATATCCTGATAGCTAGTTATGGCCTTGGTAAGAAACACTATATAATACATGTATATATCCTCATAGCTAGTTATGGCCCTGATAACAAACACTATATAATACATGTATATATCCTCATAGCTAGTTATGGCCCTGATAACTAGCTATGAGGATATATACATGTATTATATAGTGTTTGTTATTATATAGTGTTTGTTACCAGGACCATAGCCGTAACAAGCTATGAGGATATATATATGTATTATATAGTGTTTGTTACCAGGACCATAACTAGCTATGAGGATATATACATGTAATATATAGTGTTTGTTACAAGGACCATAACTAGCTGTGAGGATATATACATGTATTATATAGTGTTTGTTACCAGGACCATAACTAGCTATGAGGATATATATACATGTATTATATAGTGTTTGTTACCAGGGCCGTAACTAGCTATGAGGATATATACATGCCTGGTAACAAACACTATATAATACATGTATCCATGTGTTTTCCAATCTTCGTGCTTATGTTAACAACATAATTTTGAAATAGTACAGTAAAAAGATAAGCTTACATCCGTTGTAAACGTCATGGTTATTTGTATAGTATGATTTCTAGATAAGAGAGCAGTTCATTTTAATCAATTCCTCCTACCCGAAGTTATCTTTTAGAGCAAGTGTAGCAATATTACAAACAAGAATATTTCATTTATCAATTTGCTTCTTAAAGTCCAGCTGGGAAGTGTAAAATATTGCTATCAAACGGATCTTTTGGCCCATTACTCACAACAGCACACGTAACTAAGTAATGGATCTTTGACCCATTACTCAAAACAGCACACGTAACTAAGTAACGGATCTTTGACCCGTTACTCACAACAGCACATATAACTAAGTAACGGATCTTTGACCCGTTACTCATAACAGCACACGTAACTAAGTAACGGATCTTTGACCCATTACTCACAACAGCACATATAACTAAGTAACGGATATTTGACCCGTTACTCATAACAGCACACGTAACTAAGTAACGGATCTTTGACCCGTTACTCACAACAGCTCACGTAACTAAGTAACGGATCTTTGACCCGTTACTCACAACAGCTCACGTAACTAAGTAACGGATCTGTTAGAAACAGTTGGTTCAGTAATGCCTGTTAAAATGAACATATAGTTTGAGATGTATATAGTTAGAAACAGTTGGTCAAATAATGCCTGTTAAAATGAACATATAGTTTGACATGTATATAGTTAGAAACAGTTGGTTCAATAATGTCTGTTATAATGCAACATATAGATTGAGATGTATACTGTTAGAAGCACTTGGTTGAGTAAAGTGCGTTTTAAAGTTCATACATAAATATGTTGGGATGTATATTGTGGCATACACATAAATTAGTACAGCGAGTTATAGATTAACATACATTTTGATATATATAAAATGACAACCACACAAAGATCCACAACGTGCTTTTTTTTAGCTTTGCCTAACGTGGGAATCAAATCTTGAATTTTAGCGCGATAAGTTTTCCAGCTTTGCCCCCAGTGGCACAGCAGTATGTTTACGGACTTACAACGCTAGAAACCTGGTTTCGGTACCCGTGGTTGGCAGAGCACAGATAGCCCATTGTGTAGCTTAGTGTTCAATAAGATTGACATATAACGAGTGTCCGTTACTTAGTTACGTGTGCTGTCATGAGTAATGGGTCAAAGATCCGTTACTTAGTTATATGTGCTGTTGTGAGTAATGGGTCAAAGACCCGTTACTAAGTTACGTGTGCTGTTATGAGTAACGGGTCAAAGATCCGTTACTTAGTTATATGTGCTGTTGTGAGTAATGGGTCAAAGATCCGTTACTTAGTTATATGTGCTGTTGTGAGTAACGGGTCAAAGATCCGTTACTTAGTTACGTGTGCTGTTATGAGTAACGGGTCAAACATATAGCTTGAGATGTATACTAGCTTGAGATGTATACTGTTAGAAACAGTTGATTCAGTAATGTCTGTTATAATGCAACAGTTGGTTTAGTAATGCCTGTTATACTGCAACATATATCCTGAGATGTATACTGTTAGAAACAGTTGATTCAGTAATGTATGTTATAATGCAATATATAGCTTGAGATGTATATTGTTAGAAACAGTTGGTTCAGTAATGTATGTTATAATGCAATATATAGCTTGAGATGTATATTGTTAGAAACAGTTGGTTCAGTAATGTCTGTTATAATGCAACACATAGCTTGAGATGTATACTGTTAGAAACAGTTGATTGAGTAATGCCTGTTATAATGCAACATATACAGGAGATGTATACTGTTAGAAATCCATTTTGTAGCAACGGGAACGCAAACCATAAATCTTCGCTTTTACAATCCGGCACGATAACCAAAAGGCCATGCCCGGCCTGATATGAAGAGGGATGATGCGATATTGCTCACAACATGTCTCTCATATTCTCTAAGATCTAGAAATTGAGAAACTAAAGTTCACGTATTTCGAACTCAGCAGGCCGTCACAGTAAAGAAAATGATACATTTAAAGCCTAAAGTCTTCATTCAATTAAGAAAATGTATTTTGTTTGAGTTGACATAATGACAGAGTTACTTCCACGTTAAACTTACCTTTTACGCCAGGCAAAAATGAAAAGAGCAAGTACGATGACACATAAGAAGCCAGCAACTGTCGCCCCGACAATAGTAACAATCTGTTGTGTCGAAAGACCAGAGTCTGTAGGAATAACACAAGCAATGAGAATTATGTAGTAGAGGTGGTTAATTCTATCAATATTTGCATAAGTAGCACCCACAAAAAGATATATATCGTTAGATAGAAAAATTTGGTTTGCTATATTATCTTATAGTCTAACACGCGTTTAGAGATATACATCGTTAGATAGAAAAAGTAGCATATATCAATCTGTATATGTATATATATAACATATATTAAAATATATATTATTAGAAACATTTGGTTCAACAATGCTTGATATAGTGTATTATATATCTTGAGATACATGTTGTTAGAAACAGTTGATTCAGTAATGCGTGTTAAAATGAACATATAGTTTGAGATGTATACTGTTAGAAACAGTTGGTTCAGTAATGTCTGTTAAAATGAACATATAGTTTGCTCCACACTTTGGAGCAAAGATCTTTGTTTTGCGTTCCATTTGCCACAAAATGGCGTTCCACACTTTGGAGAGAAGGTCTATGTTTTGCGTTCCTATTGCCACAAAATGGTGCTCCATACTTTGGAGAGAAGGTCTGTGTTTTGCGTTCCTGTTGCCACCAAAATCGAGTTTGCATACTTTATTGAGTATACTTCGAGCCCCACACACCCACTCTACCTCTAGTAGCAGGATTGTTTGTACACCATCCAAAGACCTGTGAAAATAATATACCTCTATATAAGTCAATATAAGATATAGTTGTTTTCATTTAGTGCGTGTTAAACAACGTAATAAACCATCGTACTACTGGATGCCAAAAATAAAGCTTCAACAATCAATATAAAGATAGTTGTATCGGAAGCTCACACAAAGCTACACACAGGTTATCTGTGTTAGCTGTTTCTAATTTCGAACCGATAGACTAGGGGGAGGCAACTAGTGAACAGCACCTACCGCTAACTTTTGGACAATTCTAATCGAATAGTGAGATTTTGCGATTACCCTTATAATAAATTCACGGTCCCAAAGTATGGAGCACCATTTTAATGTTAATAATCGCATTAATTCCTTCTATGATTAGGGTTTTGTCGCATTACTTTTTCAGATTTCGAATTTTTAAGGTTTCTTCATTTTTTATGGTTGAGGTTATTGTTTAGAATATTTTAAACGTAATTATTTTTACTTGTGTTCACATAGCTTGCTTAACGGGATTCGCTGTTTGTGAGAAGAGTCGAAGAGAACATCTTCTTGGTTAGATCGGAATAATGAAACTGTTACCATAACGCTGTAACCAATACGTGGTGAAACCATATAAATTCCCATAAACGTGGCACACAGATGTTGATTTAAACAGTGTTCAAGGCAAATATACAAGCGGAAAAAAGTGTGAAAGAGAATGAGTAGTTCTTCCCAACATTTAACTTGTTGCATATAAAATAACACCACTATACGCTTACCACAAAGAAACTACGTCTAAGTCGCTACGCAGACATGCACTATTTTTTTATAAATCTTTTTATTAACACGACAAGATAGTTATTGGAAACCACGTTTTTTTTTCATATCCATGATTACTAACTCTTCTGTATAACACAACAATATCACGGTAGGTCAGCGGTAAGTTTATGGATTTACAATGCTAAAACCCACAGGCTGTCCACCGTGCACTTAAAAACAGTAAAGAAACAAAACAGTAACGGGTAACAGAAAATTTATAGTGATTTTTATTTTGCTTTCTGTGTAAATAAGACGTAATTTTAAATGTATGGTGGTATTTTCAAAAGCTGTTAAAGTTTCTTCTTAATTCTGTTCATACACATACACACACACATTTATTATTCATAGTAACACACAGAAACAAAATATAGCCACATTGTACATACAAATAAAGTTCTAGAGAACGAAATACTGAAAAAAAAAAAAATTCGCAGAGCATGAGATATTCCGACTATAGGGAAGCGTGTGAAATTGAAATAACATTAAGCAGTTATTTTGACCCGAAATGGTAATCTTATATCATCAACTGTAGCCTTCCTTTCACCTTTGCTAATTAAATCTAATCTACCATAACCCATAATCTATATTGTTTTTGTTTTGTTATCACGCATAAAGCCACACAAAGGACTATCTGTGCTCTGCCAACAACGGGTATCGAAACCCGGTTTCTAGCAGCGTAAGTCCGTGAACATACCACTGTGCCACTGGGGGGGGGGGCATATAATCTTTGTTACACACCAAATTAATTTATTATTGTACCCGGACTTATAATGCTAAAAATCAGGTTTCGATACCTGCGGTGGACAGAGCACAAATAGCTTATTGTGTAGTAGCTTCGTGCTTAACAAAAAACAAAAATAATTTATTATTGTTATTTTTTCATTAAAAAAAAGCCGGAAGCAGTTTGTGTGACTTATTATCAGAAAATGATGGCGTATTTCATGTCTCTCACCATGCATTGAACACTTGTCAATAATTTGATTATTGTATCATAATTAATATTGTAAGACGGGTTTTCTTGTAATGGTACAAGTAAGGAAGTGGTGCAATTATTAACAGTATTACAATAAAACCCGTGGACAAGTAAGGAAGTGATGCAATTATTAACAGTATTACAAGAAAACCCGTCAACAAGCAAGAAAGTGATGCAATTATTAACAGTATTACAAGAAAACCCGTGTACAAGCAAAGAAGTGGTGCAATTATTAACAGTATTACAAGAAAACCCGTGGACAAGCAAGAAAGTGATGCAATTATTAACAGTATTACAAGAAAATCCGTGTACAAAAGGAAGTGATGCAATTATTAACAGTATTACAAGAAAACCCGTGTACAAGTAAGGAAGTGGTGCAATTATTAACAGTATTACAAGAAAACCCGTGTACAAGTAAGGAAGTGGTGCAATTATTAACAGTATTA
>NW_013672324.1:0-1651 GCF_000517525.1 Limulus polyphemus
TAACATTACGCTCCTTTGTTATCCATCGTTTTATCGGTACCATTCAGTAACATTACGCTCCTTTGTTATCCATCGTTTTATCGGTACCATTCAGTAACATTACGCTCCTTTGTTATCCACCGTTTTAAATTTTGGTTACTTCTGACCAGTTTTAATTCAGGTTTGCGAGAATTCAACAGTAATCGAGAAACAAACTTTAAATTTCATCTGATCATGTGGATTTTTTTTCTCTACCAAGTCGTATGCGAAACCATTCGACGAAAAGCAATTTTGTAGTTATTTATCGTGGTTTATTCTATGTGTTGCTTTTCCTGGTCTATTGAGTGTTTATTCATTTACTGAAACGACGTAAATGAATTGTAAATATAGGCCAATTACAAGTTGAAACTAATAATCTTCAGTAAGACGAAACCAGTAAAAACGAGAATTCGATCGAATATAACGAACGACAGGCTGGACTACTTTTTAATTATGGTGGACAGGAAGGATTGTTTGTTCTGAATTTCGCGCAAAGCTACACGAGGATTATGGACTGCGCTAGTCGTCCCTAATTTGGCTAGGGAAGACTAGAGGGAAGGCAGCTAGTCATCACCACCCACCGCCAACTCTTGGGCTACTCTTTTACCAACGAATAGTGGGATTGACCGTCACATTATAATTCCTCCACAGCTGAAAGGGCGAGCATGTTTGGTGTGACGGGAATTCGAAACGCGACCCTCAGATTGCGAGTCGAGCACCTTAACCACCAGGCCATGCTGGGCCAGGACAGGAAGGGATCGATGCCATTATCGATCTATGTGATATTTTAAATAGATAGTTACAAATTAAGAAGAAGTGTATAACCATCTATGCCATCTAGATTCTAGAAAACTGTGCATATTTGGTTTTCTTAGGTTCAGAGGCTTATTCGAGAAAAACAAAAAAAAAAGTTATAATTTTGGGGTAATCGAGAAAACTGGGTTTTGTATGTTATAATCGCGCTTCTGAGATACAAAAATCAAACGCTCAAAAATCCTTAACTGCTGACGATGTAAAAATTATCAACTTTGATAAAGACGTTACATTCTGAGTGGAACTAGATACATTCTGAAGCTTAATCGTTTGGTATAAGATGTCTACCTGGTGGCGGATACAATATATTACTTCGCATAGTGAGGATAGCAAACTGGTAAGAAAACAGACATTTATTTTTAGGAATTGTTTCTTTCCAGTTAAATAAATATAAAATCCACTAACATTCTTTAAAATAGTGTTTCTCAACCACCGGTCAGCGGGGTGGCGCCGTTCGGTGGGATTTCACGAAAAAAAACAAAAAACAAAAACAAAACAAAAACAGACAGAATTTTCACATGTTAAATCGTAATGGTTTTTCGTTGTACTTGTATTTTAGAAGCAGGCCGGTTTCCGGTATCGAAAGGTTGAGAAACTGCTTTAAAACACCTCGAATTTTTATTTTGTGGATTTGTTCTGCCAACAAGATAATTCACATTTTCATAACATATTGATGATTTAAGAGCAGTAAGTTACCAACTTTTGTGGTGGTCGTCTTATTCAACGTTTCACAAGTAATAGTATACTATCGATAAAACTGTTGCTAAATCCATACAGTTTTGAAAGATAAATTTAACTCTTATTATATTATAGCTACCGT
>NW_013672324.1:2544-4889 GCF_000517525.1 Limulus polyphemus
AACTTTATACTGGAACGTTATAATGTGACGGACAATCCCACTATTCGTTGGTAAAAGAGTAGCCCAAGATTTGGCGGTGGGTGGTGATGACTAGCTGCCTTCCCTCTAGTCTTACACTGCTAAATTAGGGACGGCTAGCGCAGATAGCCATCGTGTAGCTTTGCGCGAAATTCAAAAACAAACAAACTAAATTATGCATGCCTATTTAAATATATTTACACATGGCTTGTGTATATCGTATTATTATTGTGTATTATTCATACCTTCGGTGTATAAGACGCAAGCAGATTTTGACATCAAATTTTAGGGTAAAAAAGTGCGTCTTATACACCGAAAAATACGGTACATATAATCCTGTAAAAACATTTTTGAAAACTATCCACCATTTAATTTCTAATATAAAATAGAAACGTAAATTACGGTGTTGAATGTGTAAACTATAGGATAAGCATAACACAAGAAATCGATAGGCCTGATATTCATGATAAAAGTCACGGTAATATGCGGTTGAAAATTGAGTCTCGCATACATATATATAACTGTAAGTAATAAAGTTTTCAAAAAATAACGTAATTCAGTATGTTTTGTATGGAAGAGCTTGCGGGTTTTCACTAGACCTTTTCGTTATCTTTCAAACAGTAAAGTATGTGGTTTGCATGCACCCAGCCGCAAAGTCGTCGCGACTCCACTGTACACATATGTTACCTTTATTTCGCCTGTATAGTATGAAGCAACTAGTAAATATGTATCTAAGTTATATACATTATATGTATTATCTACAGTGCAAATATTCTAATACCTAATAGCACTACGAAATAACTATCCATACCAGTTTCACTCATCAAATGTAACCTACTTCTGATCTCTAAAACCACTAATGTGAAAACAGTAAGAAGTTTCTTGTCGAAACCAATGTAATTTGTAATTAACGAAGAAACAGATATTTATAATAAAGATATATTTATAAAATGACAACATTTCGGGCAACAATCTTTCCTTACGTCCAGAGACTTAAAGGTGGAAAATAACGAACACATTTACAGGTTTACAATAAGCGAAAAAGCTAAGTTTTGTTGGCTAGAATCCTGCTTCTAATTCCAGTTACCAAACCTTCAAAAATATTTAACTGCTAATCGTCTCTCTGCTAACGATACTGAAAATGTCAAGCTTCAATAAAGATGTTGCGCTCTGAGCGAAACTAGATACATCCTGAAACTTCGTCGTTTCGCATAAGATATCCACATAATATCAGGCTGAATATAACATATTCCTTTGCACAGTAAAGATAACAAACTGGTAAAAAGCAGTTATTTTCTAGGAATTATATGCCCACAATTAAGTAAATTCAGAAATCTACTAACTTGTGTAAAAAACGTCGAATTTATGTTTGTGGATTTATTCTGCCAACAAGATAATTTACATATTGAGCCTCCCTTGAGCCCTTCCTCCAGTGGTTCAGCAGTAAGTCTCTGGGCTTATAACGCTAAAACTCGGGTTTCGATGATAACCGCGATGGGCAGAGAATAGATAGCCCATTTTATGTTTTACAAAAAACAAAAACATATTAAGGGGAATGCTCCAGTATAAAGTGAACTTATTGAGGGGAATGTTCCAGTATAAAGTTAACTACTGAGGGGAATGCCCCCACGGCTGAAAGGGCGAGCATGTTTGGTGTGACGGGGATTCGAACCCGCGACCCATAGATTGCGAGTCGAGCGCCTTAACCACCTGGCCATGCCGGGCCGGGGTAATAGCACTACTGATTGGAATTCTTTTTAGTCGCTATTTACTCCACACTGTAGTCCAAAGTAATCTCAGGCTGATCCCAAAACGCTTAATCACGATTTTCTGCAATGTTTTCGATAATAAGATCAAAATTAGAATTCATTGGGCAGTGCATTATTTTGCCTGGGGTTCGTCTGTATTATATTTGTTTTTTGTTTAATGAATATGTTTATTGAGATTTATTTCAAATGTGAATCTAAATGTATAACTCATGCTGAATTATATTTGGGTATTTTTTTTTTTTGGTCTACACATGCATAAACAAACTTTAATCAAAATATGCAAACATTTTCTTGTACAGAGGGATGACTACGTTATGCTAAAACGATTATGAAAAAGAAAATCAGCAACTCACGTGAAGCCACAGCCGATATAAAGTACCGGTGGGACTAAATGCATAAAAACTACATTTTGCCATTTGTAAGTAGTTTCTTTGTTTTTGAATTTCGCGCAAAGCTACACGAGGACTATCTGCGGTAGCCATCCCTAATTTAGCACTGTAAGACTAGAGAGAAGGCAACTACTCATCACCACCCACCTCCAACTCTTGGGCTACTCTT
>NW_013672324.1:5757-22535 GCF_000517525.1 Limulus polyphemus
CAGTATAAAGTTAACATATTGAGTGAATGTTCCAGTATAAAGTTAACATACTGAGGGGAATGTTCCAGTATAAAGTTAACATACTGAGGGGAATGTTCCAGTATAAAGTTAACATACTGAGGGGAATGTTCCAGTATAAAGTTAACGTACTGAGGAGAATGTTCTAGTATAAAGTTAACGTACTGAAGGGAATGTTCCAGTATAAAGTTAACATACTGAGGGGAATGTTCCAGTATAAAGTTAACATACTGAGGGGAATGTTCCAGTATAAAGTGAGAAGACTATTAACACTGTTTTTTCTAAACTGTAAATTCAACTTTGATCTTCTTCAACTTTCTACAAGTATTAGTATGCTTTCGATAAACTTGCTTTTAAATTCATAAAGCTTAAAAAACAACTTAATATCAATTATTTTTCTAGTTTATTTTTAAAAGTATCATTACTCAAAATCATCCTATAAAAATCTTTGTTCAAAGCTATCTTCAAGTTAGTTGTGAATAAAATGTAGAAATGCCATGTAGAGTGTGTAAGTTACAGGATACAACAACGTAAGAAATCGATAGGCATAATATTCGTGATGAAAATCACCTCAACTAGAATACATTTCTTCCCTATTTCTCTTAAACTGTACATTACAAATTTTAAATCAGATCTGTGTAAGTTCAGCGTTTCAGTTTGTTTATGTTTTTTCTTTCCTCACACAAGTCACTGCATGCCTCGGAGGTTTTTTGTTCAATAAACCAGAACTCGAAGATGGGCTGGAGTTGAGAGACAAAAGTTTATCTAAAACGTTGAGTGATATGCGATACAATGAAAGGCGACTGCTTTAGCAAACAGGTTCTTTATGGTCTGACAATGTACCGGGAGTCTCCTTCCGTCTTCATGTCTCAACAGAAGACTTCCGAAACGTCGTCAGACCATAAACAAAATAGTTTACCCAAACAGTCACCATCCATCGTTTCTCATTTCACTCATTGCTGAAACATTTACCAAAACATATATCTAGAGCATTATTTATATATACAATACAACATTTTTAGTTACAGGTTGAAGGGCAGTATACCTAATAACGTTAGGCTACAATTAATTTTTCCACATTTATCTAAAAATTAAAAGAGCTCCCCGGTGGGACGGTAAGTCTCTGGGTTTGTAGCGCTACAGTCAGGGGGTTAGATTCCCCTCGGTAGATACAGCAGATAGTCCGATGTGGCTCTGCTATAATAACACACACAAATTAAAAGAGTATAAGGGTCACATTTCAGAATAACGTTGAACAATATTGTTTAAACATAATTGAAATTGGGGATGTCATACACTTCAAAACAACAACAACGACACGTGACAAACTTTTAATTGTATCCACCTGACGATGCTAGGTACACCTAGAGAAACGTAGTTTTTCTTTGAAAACTAAAAATATTTTAAAAACATATTACTTGTTTTACCCGTAAACGAAACTTTAAACTCATAAAGTATTTGCGAGTGTTTGGTCAATGTCATTGTTTCTCATGCATGAATAAGGTATTCGTAGACCACAGAATTATTCTCAATATAACTAGCCACGTTTTGTACACGCTGCAAGCTAATTTTCTTCTTTTATACGCTGTAAACCACTGTAGAAAAAAGCGCTTTGTCAATTAACACAGTTTTTGTGTGAATTATAACACAATGGAGTGTTGTAGCGATTAAGCATATAAGCTTTGTGTGTTTTCTAACAATCTAATAACGTGCAGTAGTCTGTATAAAAATGTGTTTATTTAAATGCATTGTTGTGTTGTGAAATGACATTTTTTTATCATGCTTATATAGATTGTACGAAATGCAACACAAAGATTGTATATCAGCCAACACGTCTGTGATTACTTTGGTTTTGTTACCTTACAGTGATTGTGTTGTTTTTAACACGAACTTGTATAGAACACAAATTTTGGTTGGTTTTTTTTAACACAGTTTTTTAGAGTGTACATTAAGTGTACTAACTGCAACCCTGAAACAAAATTCTGCATAAGAAATCGATGTTCTAATCGTTTTTGAAACCCACGTTCTTGACTCTCTGAAAACATAATTAAAGCCAAGTTTCAACAGTCTTCCTTCATGCGATTGTCATCGGACTTGTTTCAATAGTAACAGACTGGAAGGACGTAAAGGGTGAAACTATTATTTGTTTACGACCTGTATATACGAGTTCAACTCTATAGGCGTATGCTTGGTGAACGACTTTATGAACTTAGGTATATCCTGTCTAGATGTGCCAGTTGTCACTTTTATTAGCTAGGTATATCCTGTATACAGAGGTTGAGTACGCTGTGATAAAACGGTTTTGGATATGCAAATCTGCGTACGTAACGCGAAAACCGCAGCCGATATAAAGTCGCGGTTTATCACAACTACGTTTTGTCATTGTATGGCGTTTCTTAACTAATATGATGCAACCGAAAATTCATCGCTTTTAGGAAGTGTGTGCACTAGCTCTTTACGATACAAAATACTCTTATCCTCAGATTATAAAGAGTTATTCAGATCAGGAATTTAGAATCCCCAAGATGGGCATATCCTTTGTACTTAATAACTTTGGAATGCAAATGAATATGAATCAAGTTGTAGCACCAGAAAAAAAATCTACGACGAGTCGCACCTCATTCATGGTAAGCAAAGTGCGGTGTGATCCAATCCAAAAGCACCAAGGTCAGGGACAAAAGCCATCCACGTTTCTCAGGCTACAGTATACAAAATAAGCAAGATCTCCGTCTGGAAATGATACCAACAAGATATGGATTCACCAAGAAAAGGCTTCCAGTCATACCTTCTTTTCATACTTCGCAGCTGAAGATTAAAACGGGTATCCACGCTATTTCATACTAGTGCATACTGGAGAAATCGTTGAAGTAGCACCTAAGATTTCTGTACAATCGGACTGATTGAAGGGGCACTTTGAATCCTTCATCCTTGCGTAGTAGATAGATTATGGAAAGCCTAAAGGGAGGCGTGGTGTGCTTTGGATATGGAAGCTTTACAATGAAGCCTTTTGCAACTGAAAGAATGTTGCAGGGCTATTGTAAATAGGAACGGACGTCAGATAGTGTATGATCGAAAATGAGGCTTTAAAATCATTTTAATATAAAGCACTTGGATTTCTAGGTGTGCTGTTCTGACTTTAATATTCAAGTACCTTTTATAGATGTGTACTTTATTACAGATTTTAGTACTTACATACCTTGTACAGATATCTCCTCAACTGTCATTTATCTATTTTTCTCTTTAAGCTGTAGTCGCTGGAACACACCTTAACGAGATGGTACAGAAAAGTCGCTTGTGCTATTCAACAAACTGTTTATGTATTTGTGCATGAACTTGTGGACGCCATTGTTTCCCCTAAGAAGAAGGCATTTTCAAACACGATCACACAGTCGTGATCAGTAATATAACGGGTCATATATGTTGTAGCATACTTTATAAGCTAGTTATAAGTAACCTGTTATTACACAGTGCACATATAGCCTTTCAAGTATTGCGGACAGCAATGTACTTGTTTATGTTGGCTGAAAGAAGTCTTAGCAATATGATAATTTCCTATGATGTTATTTTCAAGAAGGTCAGAGATAAAAAGTACATTACGTACATCTAATAGTTCAGGATGAGTTATATCTGTGTCTTATTTATGCCCTCTAAAGGACGAGTGATGCAACAGTCATACATATCACTAGACTGTCAGGTTTGTTTGTTGTAAAACACAAAGCTACTCACTGAACTCGTTTTAACTTACTTCTGAAACTTTTGTAATTACTTTTGATTTTAGTTTAACTTTGCATGTAACATAACATTGTAATTTCACTTTAACATTGCTTTAGTGAACCTTTTGTTAGAGCAATAAAATGATTACAGCATATAGAAAACTCAAATCTCTTACTAGTTTTACATACCCAGGAAACACTTTTGCCCTTTTGTTTTGTATCGTGTTGTATTGTATTATTATTTTTTATCTTCAATAAATATTTTGGATTTGTACATTTGTATTCCATCTCTTTTTTACATATGGCAAACTTAGTCAGAGTTCAGAGAGAAACACGTCCCATAGATACACTGAGGTATATCCACGAACCGGAAAACACCACAGAATAGAAGGGGAGTTGCAATTTTGATGCCGTTATCATGGGATATTGTGATGCAGAGTTTTATTATATCCCTGGATGGGTGAAAGGCTGTAGTACTCAACACACGAGTACCTCTAAATCATCAATTGCACAGAGATGCCATTTTTACATAATGAGTATATGAGCTGGAAGAGACTGAATCAAGATCTGAGGCAAATATGGCGGCAAAGTCTGGGGGAAGTCCTCTTCCAGATCTTGGACTTTCGCCATTGCTGCAAAGGTCTTTGGCAGCAATAACATTGTAACTGCAAGTCCAGGACAGGCAAAGAGGGACATCTGGAGCAAACAGAAAGCCTAACAAAGTTATTCTCATGAGTTTAGTCTTGGAAGTGGAACTAGATGATTGAGAATTGTCGGGTCGAAAGAAAGCTAGGGTTTAGATACTGAGTAGGGCAGTGTCTATAGGATCCCTAGATTTATGCTAACTGGAGAATCAGAACCCCTCCTCTGATCAATACCACCTACGTGAGAGGAAAGAAGTGCCAATGACAGACAAGCTGTACCAAAATTATCTGTTTTGCTGGAAGGCAAGACAACAAGCACTCACATTGATGAAACTGTAGCAGTGTAGAGCCTCTCTGTAACGTGAAGCACCTTGATAAGCCGAGACCCACACACTAGTGGATGAGTTCTATCAACAAGAGCTGTTTGACTAGCAAATGAGATGACAAGCCCTTATGCAAGAGTTCAACAATTGGTGGGATGGTAGAGAGCTTCTCTACAAGGGAAAGTGCCCAGTCTTGCCAGGTGTGAAGTCCTATTGGTTCACAAGCCCCACCATCTCGTGAGGGAAGACAAGGAAGTCGATCAGGACAAGATATAGAATCTCTCCATGAAGAAAAGCAACTAGCCAAGAGTTAATGGCGAGGAGTTGTTGGTGTATTACAGCCACCTACAGAAGCTGTATTATCAGCAGATGAGACAGTGAGCCTTTGCCAATGATGAACATGATTGTTGGGTTAGCAGGGAGCTTCTACATTGTGCATAGTGTTGGGTGTGATGAAGATGCACCTTATTACCCCCAGTCAAATGGTTTGGCATAATGGGTAATATAGACTTTCAAGTGTGTCCTTTTTATCCTTTTAAGTTTTTTAATCCTGTTGGAACCAATTGGGATAAACAATTGTTATATATCATGATGGCATACTTCACAACAGAACAGAGGTTGATTGTTTGCTTAACATGTTCATGTTTGGGAGGGAAACGATGTTCCATGTACACATGATGTATTGCCAATCTTCTAGTTCTGGAGTACCAAAATGTCCACAAGCCTATGTGAAGTGGTTGAGGACAGTATGGTAAATGTGTTTGATTCTGTGCCTAGAACTATGAAAAGTAGACATATAACAGAAGAGATGACACAATAAAACAGTAAAAGAAAGGACCTTCTAGTATGAAAATTGGGTTTGGCAGTGGTAAGTGCTTGCAGCATGAAAGTCATTTGGCTCTGCTTGGATTGGTTCCCACCTGGCATTCAGACAAGTGGGTCCTTTATTGTAGAGATCCAGCATTCAGGGGATGCATGTGAGCCTGTCCAGCTCATGGATAAGTTGTGTCTATATGCTATAGACGAACCTATTTTATGTCCTGGCTTGTCCAGGAATCAAAATTCAAGGCCATTGAGTTTCAAAAAAATGAGACTGTTGTGAGCATCACAGCTCAGCTGATTAGGAGGAAGAAGAAAAGTACTTATCCGACTATGTTTCATGAGTCTGATATGGAAGCACCTGAAGAGGTTTCTGGAAAGCTCCAGATTGGCAGTGTTGTCGAAATCGAACTCAGGATTAACTGTCCCATTAACTATGACAGTCTTTTGGTTAAGTCACCAATGACTGAACGGGTTTATCAATCCTTGCTTTCTGAGCTGTTGGGTTGTGATGTCATATAGCATGCAGTTGTCTGGTTGAGAAATTAACAGCTGAAAAGGTTTAGTAACTCTTGTTTTCTAAGCTATTGGATGGTAATGTATGATATCATGTAGGTATTGCATGTTATAGTTTCCACTCGTGTAACAGATAGGATGGTTCTTTAGTTAAGAAGCCAACTTAAGAAATTTTATGAGTGAAAATTATATTTCCTTATTATAGTAGTGACAGCTTTTCTAAAGAAACTACAGGGTTCTTCAGAGAGAAAAAACTCTGCTGTGCACTCAATATTGTATGACTCTTCCATGCGCAGTGAAGGGGTTGTGTACTTCACAAGTGTAGAAGGTGGATTAGGTAAATGTTTTCTAACGAATAGGTTTGGTTCAATGAGGTTCCTATGTTTGCTTTGCTCTGATGCCATCTAACACAAGTGGATCAAATAGTATGAGGCAGTACATTGTTCCAGCCATCAGTGATTGGTGCTTGTAATGGAAATTGAATGATAATCTAATGTTGTGTGTTATATATAGCCATAGGTGACTTAAAGGTGTATTGATGTAAGGGTAGTGACAGAACAAGTATTAATTTTGGCGAAGGTCAATGTGGCTGGACAGTGTAGTTCAGGTAAATTACATCAAGTACTATTTATTTTGGAACAATAGTAAAATTCTCTTCAGTTTCACTTCTCAAAAGTGACAACTTATTTCCAAATCATAACTACAGATACGAAGTTTACAAAAGTATCCTTTGAAGTTTACTATGGTAATTATGCACATGCCTGAGGTGACCTGTTAAAAGCTACAAGTGTATTTAATGAGATATGGAAATCAGAAAGCTATATATGTTATAATTCAGTTTTTTTTTGATTATATGTGTGTGAGGTTTTGCATACATATAGGAAGCTTAAACAGTTATTCATAAATGTTCTCCAACACAAATTGAATCGATCAATGAGAACACAGCCAGAGGGCAACCTTTGAATGAGAATACAAGAATTTGATCAGGATGTTAAGTCTCGAATGATGAAATTAACCATGATTACTGGCCTTCCAGACATTATTTGAAGAAACAGTGGGCCTGAAATAGTGAGCCTCACATTGAGACATTCATCAGGTAGCAGATTTTACAGAAAGAAATGGGTGTAATGAATTTACAGGAAAACACAGGTAGTATCAATTGTGTTAAACAGGCAGCTTAAGTGTGAACTCATGCAAGCCTGTAGGCAAAGAGCTTGATCACAGAGATATATTTTTGGTTTTTAACACTTTGTCCTGATGGACTTTTCAGGATAAAGTATTTTCTTAACTGGGACATTAAGACTTTAATCCACATTCTTGAACTGCGTTTTTCTGACCAGATGGAATTCTTTTGAACCCGAATTTTCAATTCTGCCTTTCCCTATTTGAAATCAAGTTCCTAACCCTTCTGGTTATGTTAAGGTGGAGTTACATGTATTCTCAGTGTTACAGAAACCAATTTACCACTGCTTGAAAATGGAAGGAACTAATGGTTATTTTTGTTTGATAATTCAGATGTTTTGGAGTTTTTATCATTGAATACAACACCTGAGGCTGGCCTTAATTTCATGTAATTAAAGCCTATGGATGGAGATGCATTGCTCAACGTACATCTGACGTGTGGTTAGCCTTCCAGACTCCAGAGCATCAGATAACACAATCTTCCACCTTACCATTAGAGGTCTTTACCACAGAGCCGAAGGAGCCAGAGATCCTGGGTTCAGATGAGCCCATATTGTCCAGTGTATCAATCAACCAGTCAACTTAGCCCACGCCAGAACTAGCTCCCCAACTGCAAAAATGGCAAAAACCAGGTCAAAGAATGAGATGGCAGGGTGCTGGGAGAAGAAGTATAATTTCCCATCAGAGGATGTTTCATAGAAAAAAGGAATAGACATGATATGGATGCCCACCTCCAATGGGACCACTACATCCCAAATCTTGGACCTTCCTGCAACTTTAACACCAGAAAACGGGAAGATCACTACATGGATCTGGCTTATTTGCCCACAACCCCTGGGACAACCACCCAAGTAGCAGCCACCAATGCAGCAACATCAGAAGAAGCACTACCAGCTGCAATGGTAATATCCACCATTTGCACTCAGGCATCAACATCTGCATAACTGGTAGCTGTCCCTCCAGTAGCTTCAGAAGCAGGGATAGAGAAGGTTGGACTCTCCACAAAGCTCCATACCATGATAAAAGAGCATCTCTCACTACAGCAGATCACAATGTTAACGTTGCCATCACAGTTCGAGGAAAAAGTGCATCACTTAAATAATGTGTTATGAAATTGAAAGAATTTTGAAAAAAAAATTATTTGTTAAGCCACCACAGCACAAAAGAAATCCGTGGTTGATGCTTTAAAAGATTTGTTATCAGGGAACCTTTAGACGAAAATATCTATCCTCCATCCTCAATTATAAACAAACCTAGGAAATTTATGTGTTTGTGAATTTGTATAAATAATTTGACATTGAAATTTATTTCTTAACAGGGTAAATGTGTTTAAAACTAAGGTTATAATTTGTATGGTGCGTATATGTAGTTATGGTTTTAGGATAAGATACAAGTTTAGTGATTTTACGTTTATTTGTGTAGTGTATATATGTATGCATAGTTTATCTCATATATTATAGCTATGGTGTGTGTATATATATATATGTAATTATTTTTCGATTATTATACATTACTTGTATGTAAGACTTGTTTTAAAATGTGACTTTCATTAAAGAAATTCACTTATAGCACTTCTTCATTGATAGTTTGATTTCTTGTTAAGAACCCTTTTATTGAGATACCAGAAAAAATGAAATGGTTTTAACCTTTTGTGTTTTAAACGTGATTTTTTTCTGGTTCGTCAGTCGAAAGGTTGCTAATGTTATTTTACCCAGACTATTTAAACTCGTCTTTTGTAACTGAATTCTTGTATTTAACATCTAAATCAATTTTTTTGTAAAAGGATTATTTTCACAATGTGTATTGTTCTTTAGAAAGGTATTTCAGTATCAATAGTTTCATAAAAGGGTTTTTATATGTTTCACTATTTAAGGGTTTTATATGATGGTGTGTTCTTCTGTATTTAAGGATTTTAATTTTGTTTTGCCTTTTATGTGCATAGTATGTTAGATATCTCCTCTTAAAGAAGATAGATAATATTGTGTTAAAAAGTATACTATTTTAAAGAGCATCATTGTTAAATGGCTCATTTTTGCATTTCATGATTCTTTGGGTTAAATGGTATTTTATGTGTTTTGTCTTTGGTAAAGATCATTTTCTTTGTTTTAGCTTTTCAATGTTTTCCGTTATGCATACTTTGTTAGACTACCCACTCCTAAAGGGGTAGCTGAATTGAATCGCGTCTTTGTATTGTAGTTTTGTGATTGCTTGTATAAACTAGTGTTGTAGAGCAAGATAGTTTACTGGGGTTAGGCGAGTTATTTCCATTTCATGAGCAACACACGATTAAAGTTTGATCTTTTTTGTTTTTATAGTTTTAGAATTGGGGTCAGTATTGAAGGAAAGGGAGATAGGATGTGTGTGGTAAAAGGACGGTACTATGCATTAGCTCTGCCCTTGGTTAATTTGTAGATTATGTTTTTCATTGTTCTCGGTTACGACGCAATTACTCAAATCTCCCTTTCACTAGTGCACATGGCACATGTATTCTCTAATTGTTTGTTATATGCGTTTTCGTATGAGATACATAACTAGTAAGGTTATGACAGTTATTTTTCTTGTTGATGATATGGTAATTGTTTGTTTGTTTGTTTTTGAATTGCGCGCAAAGCTACACGAGGGCTATCTGCGCTAGCCGTCCCTAATTTAGCAGTGTAAGACTAGAGGGAAGGCAGCTAGTCATGCTACTCTTGGGCTACTCTTTTACCAACGAATAGTGGGATTGACCGTCACATTATAACGAGCATGTTTGGTGTGACAGGGATTCGAACCCGCGACCCTCAGATTGCGAGTCGAGTGCCTTAACCACCTGGCCATGCCGGACCAAATTTGGTAATGGTTATAGGCTGCTACACAATAAACTGTTCACACACAGGCTGCTCAAAATATACGAATCTGTGTGCAAGCCTGGCTTTGTATAATGGCAGTGTTTTTGTATATAAAGACAGGATTGCCCCAAGTTATTAGATCTTATGAGAGCTTAAGAACTTTGAGAGCTCTAAAGACTTTCTTAGATTTGATTTGATGTTAACTTTCACATCACTGTAACATGTACTTTCAGTGAACTTGTTTCAGCACACTTTTCGATTTTACTGAACCTTTTGTTAGAGTATTAAAGTGATTTCACCATATAGCAGACTCTAACATTCGAAATAGTTTCTTTTTCGTAACTTTCAGTTTAAGAACTTGCATCTAGATTGTTGGTTTATTTTACTCTCACTTTTAGTTTGATTTAATTTCATCTTATAAGGAGGACACATATTGAACTGGTAAGAAAATCTATTAAAAGGTTTTTCACATCTCTTACCAGTTCTACGTAGCCACCAAACACATTTCCCATTCTGCTTTGTATTTTACCATGTTTTGTTTTTAATAAAGATTTTTGGATTTGTGCATTTGTCTCATTTTATAAGACGAATTCGGTCAGATTTCAAGGAGAAACTCACTCTGTAGCTCAGTATTTTTGAGAACCCAGTTTGTAAGTCCTAATTAACTACTCTGAGGCAAACCTGCTAACCGGTATATATAACAGAAGTGAGAAGTGTTACGTGTGTATAGGACGTATCGAGGATGAGATTTATCATATTTGTATATTTTGTGTGAAGTATGTATTAAAGACGAGAGGTGTTAAATGTGTTTTTGTTTTCTTGTATATGACATATCAAGGATGAGAGGTGTTACTAATGGTGTGTTTATGGGAGATGGGTGGATTAACCCTATTAGTAAAGCTACTTAGCCCACTCTAATAAAGCAATGACGTGTGTGTGTATGACGAGTCCATGAATTGTAAGGTGAAATCACGTATATGATGATAAGTGAGGAAATGTATCATCTAGTGCATAGGAGTTGCCAAGATTGGACTCTGTTTAAGCGTCGGTAGGTATCTATCAGTCTTAGGCGGGTTGTGGGTATTGGATTTCTTCAATTTTAAGGGAAAAATTATACATATAACTTATCTATGGGGGTTTCAGTCCGTTTTACTTCACCATATTAGTAACCTAAATTAATTTAGGTATGTGAATAATGCTATGACATTTCGTAGAATTCATTATTCAATATTATACAGTGGACAACTAACCACCATTGAACAGCTTCCAATATTATACAGTGGACCAGCTGTTCAATGGTGGTTAGTTCCAATATTATACAGTGGACCAGCTGTTCAATGGTGGTTAGTTGATTTAAATGAAACGCACATTGGATTATCTGCTGCATCAACCGCAGGGAATCGAGCTCCGAATTTTAGCGTTGCAAGTCCGTAAACTTACCACTGACCCACCGAGAAACATATATACGTAAAGGGACGATCCCACAGAAATATTAGTTTTGCTCTATGACATAACTTAGATTTGATGAGGTTGAAAATCAGTTATCAATCGTTAATGATAAGATCATTTTGCTGCATCTGTAAAACAGGTTTTATGGTTCACATTTGCAGACACTGCTGTAAAAACTGTTATCAATGGGTTTTTCCCCCCTTTCGGTGATTTATCACAGCAACGCTATTTAATTAAACAAACACGTCAGCTATACTACAGTAAACACTTACAAAGTACTGAAACATTAAACCTTCTACAACTATAAACAGTAATTTTGAATGAAAACATTTACGTAGAAGTTGTTATAAAATATCAGTGTAATGAGCATTCTTACGAAAATATACAATGTCTTTGTTTGATTAAAGAGATGTTTAAGACGTTTAAATTTAACGTTGTATCATAATAATCTCTGAATACATATCTTCTGAATGATGTTAGACGAAATCTTCGAGTAAAATGAAATGGATAGTGTCAAGTTTTTTGATAATTCTATACCAATATTCCCCGGTGACTCAGCGGAAAGCTTGAGAACTTATAACGCTAAAGTTGGTGAATCGATCGTATAGCTGATATAGCCCAGAAACCTCACTGTATAGTTTTACCCTACTGTGGTTCAGCGGTAATATTGAAAGATTATAAAGCTAAAATTCGGGGTTCAATCCTTACGGCTGGCGGACACAATTAGCCCATTGTGGAGCTTTATACTTAAACAAACAAACTGTGTTTTCTTGCAGTCGAAACCTGATCATGATATGTGCTAATATCTTTTATCCATTTAATTATTCAAGGGCCTGCCATGACCTGGTGGTTACGGCGCTCGAGTCGCAATCTGCAGGTCGCGGATTCGAATTCCTGTCGTCTTTAGGGCGATATAAAGTTGGTAAAAGAGTAGCCCAAGAGGTGGTATTGGGCCAGTTGCTTTCCCTCTAGTCTTTCACTGCTAAATTGGGGACGACTAGCACAGATATCCCTCGTGTAGCTTTACGCGAAATTCAAAACAAACAAAATCAAATTAATTGTTTAAATCCATCTACTCACTATTGATTATACAACCTTCCGAAAGCAGCTCTTCCCAGTAAGTGCAACACGAGTATACCATTCAAGATACTCTAATTTCAGCCACAGAAAGAGTATTAATACTGAAAACAAAAACTACTACTATTTGGAATCATCGTTTCAAAAACATTGTTCAAAGCTCAGCTTTAAAACCAAAACAAAATGACAATCGATTCAGTTAGTCTGTTTAAGTAGTCAGAAAAAACCCTTTGGCCGATTTAGGTCAATAGGCTATACCTGTGCCCTAAATGTATCTGACCAAACGCATAAAGTGACTTTGGGGTTGACAATTTCAGTTTCTTTTCCTAAAAAAACTCTCATGTTAACTTCAATCACAAGCAGCTGATTTCACTGTTTAGGAAAGAACTGTTATGAGTAGTAAAAATCAGATGTGTTGTTTGAAAAATGAAAAATTCTGACAAAGTGGCAGTGCAAAGACAACGCATCGGTTAACAGAAAGTAATATTTTTATTCCAAGAATATAGGCTCAATGAGAAAGGAGTAAACGGGTTGGTTGACTTGTCCCATATTTAATGTTGCGATACTAGCTGCTTACTTATGGAAACCTTGATCTTCTATCGTTATCATACTTGTTTGAGAGTAAAAAAAAAAAAACTTGTAAATGCATAGTACATATACTAGCTAATATGAAATGTTGCAAGAAGATATGATGCTGATAGCCTTGTACTGATTCAGCTCTGTTTTTTTTTTTTGTTGAAACCCTCAAATCGTATTGAACCAAGACATTTTCCTTCACCGGAACTCCAACGCATGTTTTCTTCTAACTCATCACATTTAAATACTTCGAATAAAGTTTTTCAAGACCACTGTGGAAATTATTTTCTTTTCAACTCATTAAAGAATCAAAATACTATTAAATTTTAGCATCTTGAGAAGGTTAATCCTTCATTTTGTCTTTTAGCAGGTAATGAGGTTATCACAAAAAGTTAAGCGCCTTGAGATTAGATCTTGAGTTCATCTTTAGATTTGTTAATATTGAAGATATCACAGAAGATGAACATCTTAAGAGATTACAAAGGGTTGAGTGAGTCATCTTAAAACGAACTTTAATACCGATATCAGCGGGTCTCGTGACAACTACAGCCGACATAAAACCTCGGTGGAACGGAATGTATCAGAATTACATTTTGCATTATCTGGCGTTGCTTAAATGGTTTGATAACACTGAAAATTTGATCGCTTTTGTAAAAAATATGTAAAAGCATCTTTCCAATGTAGAATATTCATAAAGATTAGTTCATATCGGTGATTTAGATTTTCCAAGAAGGGAATATCCCTTCTACTTAATTACACAAAGCTCCACAATGGGCTATCTGCGCTCTGCCCACCATGGGTATCGAAACCTGGATTCTAGCGTTGTAAGTCCGCAGACATACCACTGTGCCACTGGGAGGCTAATTACATTGGAAAACAAATGAATATGTATTAACTTGGGGTAGCAGCACCGACAAGAAAGAAATCTGCAATAAGTTGGACTTCAGCCATTGTAAGGAAAGTGGTGCGTTTTGTAACAGGTGAGGATCCACGAATACAAAAGTAAGAAGAAAAAGCCGCCCCAGACAACAGTACGCAACATAATAATGAAAGATCTCCGTTCGAAAAGGAGGCAAACAATGCATTTGTTCGCCAAACAAGGTTTTCAGCCTTATACTTCCGTTCAACCGTCGCATAGCTCAAGCAGCTGAAGAATGAAACGAGTATGTTAATTTTATTTCATAAAAAGACATACCGCTCAAGTCGTTGAACGCAGCACCTGTGGATTTGTGTGTAATCGGACTGTTGAATGAACGCTTTGAAACCGTCGTTCTCATACACTAGATAGATTATGGAAAGCCTGCAAGGAGCAGTGATGTGTTTTTGACATACTAGTCTTAAGACGAAGGCTTTTGTAATAGAAACTATGTTGCAGCGTTATTGTCAAGATACACGGCCGTCAGATAGAATACGACCTGACGTAATGACATGGACTGTAACAACATTGTGAGGCTCCAACATCGATTTTAATATAATGTAGTTCCCGAGTTTATCTTTTAATTTGTTAATCATTTCGTTTCTTTTGAATTTTGCGCATAGCTACTCGACTATATGTGCTAGCCGTCCCTAATTCTGAAGTGAGAGTCTAGAGAGAAGGCAGCTTGTCAAAACCACCCGCCGTCGCCAACTGTTGGGCTACTCTTTTTCAATGTGTAGTGTGATTGACCGTCACATTATAACGTCCTCATGCCTGAAAGGGCGAAAATGTTCAGGAACGGGATTCGAACCCGCGACCCTCAGATTGCGAGTAGCGGGCCCTAACCACCAACACTAATAATGAAGATATCACAAAGTTTAAATTTGATAATGAAAACAAATACCATTAAAGTTCAAGACTTTCAGTAGATTCACTCTTGACCTTTTATTATATTTTTTGATACAAAAAACAACATCAAAAATTACAACATTTATTATTTTTTATATTTGTTAACAAATAGAATACGTGGTATAGTTTGAGTCAGTTTTTCTACCAATTTTGTAAACAAAATTGACTCTTCTGAACTAAGTGTAATACCTTCAGCGATAAGTTTGTTTGTTTGTAATTAAGCACAAAGCTACACAATGGGCTATATGTGCTCTGCCCACCACGAGTATCGAAACCCGGATTCTAGCGATGTAAGTCTGCAGACATACCGCTGTGCTACTGGGGGCTCAGCGATAAGAATAACACTCTTTCAATTCTCCCTTTACCCCCCTCCTCGAAGAAGACAGATTCATCTTTTTTTTGTTATTTTGATACTCGTTCTACGTCGTAGTAAACACTAAATTGAAGAAACAAAATGAGAAAAACAAATGTGAAAAGATTTTACCCATTGTGTCTCTAAAGAAATTATTATTAAATTATTAATAGCAGTAGTCCAAATAAACTACAAGTGTTTGCAAAAATAACGATGTACGAAATGTACATTTCCAAACATCTTACAGCAGTCAGTTAGTAAAATGTGAATATATGTACTTTATGATATAAACACTGTAATCATACAAACTAGAATCTATCACGATTTTCATTCTTTAACGTTTAGTTCAGTATAACAGTAGGCTTATCCGGTGAAATTCGATAAAAGAAAATTATGCTTTAATATCTAAATGTTAGCATTAAAGAAATGTTTCATGTTGTTACTTCTCAATATCATTCACTGTATTTCATTGTAAATATAACATCACCCCAAGCCTTTGGTGACCTTAATACTTGCATGGACCGCAACAAGAATTGCTAAAACGAGGTTCTGTCCAGGTGAAAGTGTAAACAATTCCCTTAGGGACATGTGACTAGAATCATAAGTTCTAGAAAAGAAAACGTAAACAACGGAAATGAGGTCACGTTGTTGTCTTGCGTGTCAGTAATTGGTTATCGTTTTCCCCGCAGCATTGTTTTTTGTTTTGAATTTTGTGCAAAGCTAGACGAGGGCTATCTGCGCTAGCCGTCCCTAATTTAGCAGTGAAAGCAGCCAGACATCACCACCCACCGCCAACTCTTGGGCTACTCTTTTACCAAAGAATAGTGGGATTGACCGTAACATTATAATGCCCCCACGGCTGGAAAGGCAAGCATGTTTGGTGGGACGGAAATTCGAATCCGCGACCCTCAGATTGCGAGTCGAGCGCCCTAACCACCTGGCCACGCCAAGCATATTCAGAGCTCCAAAAGTGTCTGTTTATCGATTTTGGTGTAAAATTGCGACAGCTTGATGGATATCTTGAAGAAAAAAATTCCTAACTGGGCTTTTAGATTTTGTGTTCTTAAAAGTTTCAAACAAAATATATTTTAAAATACTTTTTTTTTTATCTTTCCTTAAATGAATATAGCTTTACAATTTAAAATTAGTGGTTTGATGCAATAAGAATAGTCTTTCGCCTACTATCTTACTGTAAACTAGTTATCATTCTCACATTTATAGTTATCGATATTAGTAAAGACACAAGGAACCCAAGGTAGTATTTCAAGTAAGTAAGAACGTAAACAGTGTGTAAAAGACAATGATTACACAAAATTTATGATGTCATTATGAATTTATACAAAGTTGAACTAACTTTGAGACCTTGCATCGTAGTTGTCCTGGCACTGCACTAAAATACGTATCTAAATTCACGTTTTTCTACTAAAAATAACACTAACTCTATCTTTAGTAAGTT
>NW_013672324.1:23518-43251 GCF_000517525.1 Limulus polyphemus
ACTAAAAATAACACTAACTCTATCTTTAGTAAGTTATAATACTAAAAATAACAATAACTCTGTCTTTAGTAAGTTATAATACTAAAAATAACACTAACTCTATCTTTAGTAAGTTATAATACTAAAAATAACACCAAACCTATCTTTAGTAAGTCATAATACTAAAAATAGCACTAACTCTGTTTATAGTAAGTTATAATACTAAAAATAGCACTAACTCTGTTTATAGTAAGTTATAATACTAAACATAACACTAACTCTATCTTTAGTAAGTTATAATTTATTTATGAATAACTAATTTTAATCTCCTTCTTTTTAAATGAAGTCTAAACTGTTACAATATCTTATTTCATTTTTTAAATATTAATGAAGCTGACGTAACGAATTCACTTCTTTCTTTAATGGTTTATTAAACTTCCACTCTTTACTAATCTTCAAAATGTCAAAAAAATATAAAAATAAAACTCTGGTCTTTTAAGGAATGATTCACTTAAACGTAAATATATTAGTTAAATTTTATTTTATTAAATAAAATAGCAGAATTATTCCAACTTTAAAAAAAATGTACCCTTAAATTTTAAATGATTTTCGAGTTATAAGAAACATCAGTCACAATATTTTGACGTTTTATGGAAATCGACCTTACCACGATACGACCATGAAGGTTTGAAATGACAATGACATAACCATGGAAATTGAAAAGTAAAATTTAGCCTGAATATAACAAAACCATAGAGGTTTGAAAGTAAAAACAACGCCTGACCACAACGTAAACATGGAGGTAAACTGTAGAAACTGAACAATACACGATTAAAGGTTTAAAGGGAAAAACATAAAAGTGGAAGTTTGAAAGTAAAATAAAGCCTTACTATGACATAACCAGGTAAAACAGAACCTGATCACGACATAACCATGGAGGAATGATGGTAAAGCAGAACATGGAGGTTATGTGACAGTAAGTGTTTGAAAGTATGTGAAACCTGACTGTATCTTCAATCTGAATTACAGATAAAAACGATCTGATTATGTAATGTCGAAGACATACAGCGCAGGATCATAACGATACTCTGAAGAATCAACTATATATGTGTTATACGTGATAATGACAAAACATGGTTTTGTATGATATATTCAACTAATCTATTTTCTCCTCTTCCTTATAACAATTATGTCGTCGACATAAAAAATCAAGACTTTTTTTTTTATAAGCTTCAGTCTTAAAAACATAAAATGTGTTTGCTGGCTCTACTTTCCAAGTTAGACTGAGCATGTGCAATGCAACGTAACCACACAGATGGTGCCACTTGATTTTTTCTTTCAGTCGCTAACATTTTCGCTCAGCTTTAAAAAATATTAAGATATTGCTACTTTTTTAGGCTTAGTTTTATCGTGAATTTAATTATTTTTCAAACACCATAAATATATTACTTAGAGCTCATAACTATATCAACTTTCACCTAAAACCTGAATATTAAAAGAACTTGTTTATTCTCATACGAAGTGACCTAGTAACCCGGGATGCCTTATATTTTTCGAAACAATGATAAAAATTATCACACGTGAATATAATTTTAATGTTGTTTAAAAGTTACCGATGTTAAACAATCTCAACAATAAGACCAGTTTTGAATTTAGATCAGGTTCTTTCTCATTTTAGTTCTAAGTACTACCAAATATCAAAACATGACATGGAATTGTAGCCCTCAGAATGAACTACAAGCTATAGGTCTTTATCGGTCATGTCACGAGATGGGAAACATGGTTACAAAAAGGTCATCTTTATTTTTGTTTCGAACAAAACAGATTCTAAGGTCAAGGTCAACTAAGGTCAAGGTCAACTTGTATTTAAGATGTCACATAAACAACTACTATCTTAATTTAATAAAAAATATAGTTGAAAAGCTTTTAATAACTTGTATAGAACGCTTTCAAATAGTTCGTCCAATAAGGCCTTTAGTAGGTTTCACTCTGCTTGTTGTTAAGTGCAAAGCTACACAATGGATTACCTGAGCTCTGGCCACCGCGGGTATCGAAACCAATTTTTAGCGTTATACTTACCCTCGGATTTACCGCTGAGCCACCCGGAGCGCCTTTAGTAGGTTTTACTCTGTTTGTCCTTGATTTATTTATGTACTTATTATCCTCCAAATGATATATTACGTTTCGGAATCCCAGCTTTGTGAACTGTTACATTTCTAAATGGGGAAAAAAAGCTTACAGTGATGTTAAGGTATAAAATTAATTTTAAAAATGCAACTAATATCAGGTTTGATAAACGCTTTAATTTCAAAATTGAAAAATATTAGTTATATCATGGTATACTATTAAAGTTGTAGTAAAAGAACTTAAAATTGATCATCACTGGATGTGTGTGAAAATGTGTTTACAGTTTTCACTTCATAGCATGTAATTGAAATAACATTTCGTAGAACCACAAACAGTAAGTACTCCAGCGTCATTCGTCATATTGTTTATTCACCCACAACTCTGCTGTAGCTCAGTTTAGAGTTGAGCTTTTGGCGAGATCAAGCTTAATGTTGAATTAGTTTACAAGACCTGAAATGGTTTGTTTTGTTTTGAATTTCGCACAAAGCTACACGAGGGCTATCTGCGCTAGCCGTTCCTAATTTAGCAGTGTAAGACTAATAAGAGGGAAGGCAGCTAGTCATCACCCCTCACCCCCAGTTCTTGGGCTACTATTTTACCCACGAATAGTGGGATTGACCATCACATTATATCGCCCCCACGGCTGAAAGGGCGAGCATGTTTGATGGGACGGGGATTCGAACCCGCGACCTTCAGATTGCGAGTCGAGCGCCCTATTTACCTGGCCATGCCGGGCACAGACCTGAACTGACTTGACTTTCTATGTCAATACCTACTGAACCACAGTCGTAAATTTTCCTGTTCCATTTAACATAACATTTTGTTTATTTCTTATAATTTGTTACTTTTCAACTTCAGTGACAATTTTGCTAGGACTAATGTACTATATTATATAGTACTATATAATTAGTTACTTCAGAAATAAAATTATTGCCAGCAACCAACAAAAGATCACATTTGTCGTTGGCAGTTGACTATTTCAATTAATGCCAGCAATAAAGTAAAACAGACTTAGTTGGTATTGGTTCGACACGTGGGATAAACACCCAGGTAAGAGACCTTTATGGTCTAAGCATAACCATCTATAATTTAGAGCTGCTAACCAGAGGAAGGGCAATCAATAAGAAACACCTGCGACATGAATAATAACTTTTAACCGACCGAAAGGATTGACTGTTACAATTTAACAACTCACAGCTGTAAATGCAGAACATATTAACCAGGGTATCGTGATTGGAACCTTGAACTTTCCGATCCGTAACCACTAGACTACATCTGGCCCTAACTTTATCCGATGACGTCTATATTCACCTAAAACAGATTGGGTCTGTTCTCACTTAAAACACTTGTTCAGTTCTCGCAGGGGTCATTTTAAACTTTGTCAATTGTCGTATGCAACATTTAAGTCATTTGGCCAATTTCCAACGTTAGTTCTAAAACTGATTAATTGTCGTCTGTAGTCAATTTAAACAGACCCTTTCGTTGCTAAAATTACATTTTTAATGTAAAAAAAAGAAAAGGTTGCCATTATTATAAAAATTTTACAGTGAGAAACTGAGTACAAGTCTCGATGTTGCCACACTCTGATTGTTTCTACTATTACTCTAATATTTTCCACGTCTAACGCAATACACACACACACTTATTCTATACATGGCATGGCAAAAACTCGGTTACAGAATAATATCGATCAACCCACCAGGTCATATATATATATATATATGCAAACCATGCATCTGATGGGCAGGAATTTCTCACCTAAGATGTGGCTATACACATTTAAAGTTCTGATATTTCACTTCAATATCGAGTATGACCATCATGAACGGTAAGGGCAGCACGGTCTGGGTAATGATTAAAATGAAAGTGTTGATGAAGTAGCCTCGAACCGCTATTTTAAAAATAGTTGTTTACATCTTTCGTGTTTCCCACTCGTACATGCTTGATTGATTATCAGACCCTTCTTTTTTATTCTCTCTTAACAGATGTATTAACCAGTTTAACACATTATGCTGAAGCCAGAGCAAGAACAGGGCAGTAAAGGGCTGTAAGATGAGGTCCCTTTAACGAGTAAAAGTAATGTTATCATTCCACACGACGTATAACTCAGTATGTCAACCAATGTTTCCTCTTGACCACACCGTACTCCCATTATTACCATAGATGCCACTTCCCTTGCTTCAGATTCTTTACAAATGGTTACAATGCGAAGTGCAACTCTCTTTGTTGTCAGCAGAATGCACATTATTGGATATCTTACGAACAGTTAGGCCTTATGAAGTCATCTTATAACCGTCTGTACACTATTTCGACGCTCACCTGCAGCTGTGGATAAGTGATACAGTCTTGGATCAGGTACCCTACTAGTATCAACATATATAGAGATCGTCTGTTTTTACTGTGGATAATGGTCTATCTACCACGTCCAAATATTCCAACAACTGTGTTGAGTTCAAAGTGGCCCCACATTATGTTATAACAGCTCTATATGTGATCGGGATCTATCCAGTCACATATAGAGCTGTTACAGAAAGGACTTGGAACCTCTTTGAAACCAACTACACAATTGAGCTGTAGTAGCTATTGTTTATAAGCAACACGAAGCACTTTAAGCTCTATGATTCATTTCAAAGTAAAAGAAGCGAATAGACCATTATTTATATAGTATATAATCAGATGTCTATTTTGCATAACAATGAACTGAAGAAGTGATTAATTTTATAACTATCGTGTCATAATTACATTACAAAATTCCAAATATCCTGTTTCGTGTAGTATGTACTGGTGTACACAAAAATAAAATAAAAAGTTAAATATTTCTCATACAACAATAAAGAAAAACAAGACCTCCAAGCTGATCTATCCGCAAAATAATTCACTTTATTATTTTCAGCAAGATAATAATACATATTCACTGTCATATAATTGAAATCAATTTATTTTTAACTTGATTTAAGCGAAAACCGTACCATACAATTTACACCAATTTTTTCCCGGAACCAAACTACTTGTTCAGATTTTCAAATACACACACACACACACACATATATATTTATATATATATATACGTACGTATTTACATTTTGATAAGTTTGATGAAAGTCTATATACTGGCAAAAAAAGAAAAAAGTAGTTACCAAAATTTAAAAATGAAAAATTCAGAAAACTTTCACAATACACAATGTTGAAACACAGAAATTTTCTGTTTTTCATAGTGCAATAGATCAGAAAACACTTGACAAGACACTTGTTAAACAGCTTTGTACTTGAAAATGGATGAATAGTTAGTTGGGCACACATTTTGAACTTTGATATATGTCGAGGAACTCGGTTAAGATGTGAAAAATGTCATGACTAAATTACAAGCATAAATATAAGGTATTCAGAATAAAACCTTTAACCCTTAAATGATAAATATTTCAGACGAAAAAAAAAAAGGTTAAAAATTAGAACTGTTACAAGAGTAATCTTTTACAGTGATTCAAATACTGTTCAACTTTGAGCCAAATTTGCCGATCCCGTTCTACCAATACAACTATTTAGATCCTGTACACGCCAAGTATGATTGTACTACTTCCATCTGATCTAAAAGTGTGACAAACCTACAGAATACATTAAAAGTTCTTGTTTAAACCTCGGAATAATTAAAATATGCAATCAGTTAATTCTCGTTTTTCTGCCTTTATTTAACGACGTTATTACAGAACAAGTAAGCGACACTACATCAACATATCCTACCCGCTTAAAAAAAAAAAGCGAAAACACAGTAAAACAAAAGTTTTTTTGTTTACTTAAATAAAATGTGATTAGTACTATTTCCCTAAATGTTTGTAACAAGAGTTGCTCGTGATCTAATCCAGACAAATAAAGACGATATTTAATAAAATAAATAAAAATCTCCCGATCATACTTAATTACAATATTTAAATATTTACTGAACTTAATTTTCCCATTTTATGGTCTTGACAGTTTATTCAAACACATTTACTTCCAGCATATACACTACATCATTCATAAAACCCATTACATATACTTGACAATTTATTACTTAATTGACAACTTCAACTCAATAAACTGACAATTTGGCAAGTTCTTCCACTACGGTGAAGCTACTTGATTAATCTAACTTTAAATCCAAAATTTTCTAACCCACCAGCTGAAATGTAAGTTCTGTTTGACCATATTCTTCTACTGAATGTAAAGGTAATCAAACAAGTTCCCAAAATGGCGATAGTTTAAACAATGCTCATAAGTTCACTTAAAACCTTAAGACAATTTCAAGTTCGTAGGGTGGGATATCGAAAACTGTGCATGAAATTCCAAAGAATACAAACTGTCTACTCCCCGAGACTTGGAAACCCAAAATAAGCTTTTTGTACAGTAATATATTTTAAACTAATAAAACTAAGGCAGGTTAACACGTAGAGCTTGGAACAAACAGTTCTTAGACATTTCGATACCCATTCAGAACTGAAACGTTTAACTAAGTATTTGGTTAACAAACGCAACATTTATGTTGCTTACTTGCAACGCATTGTTTAAAAAGCACAATAAGAGTGTGAAACTGAAATCTAAATTTTGAATTACCAATAACTTAGGTATCATAAATTTTGATTACATTACCGGAAACTTCATAAATATAGCTTTGAATAAACATCAAAATAATACAGAACATTTATTAGCAAAGTATTTTAGGAACTTGCGCAGGATTTGGTTTTATGGTACTTAATCTTGTGGTGACAGATCCTGTTTTTGAGTATGTAGTTTAAGATGGATTATATACATTCCTTTTGTAGGATCTCATGTAAAGTCCTTTACTCACCACGGAAGAAAGTAGAAATCCACTAGTAAACGTATTCCTTTGTTGTGGATTGTCTTTTACAACAGAATAATATTGTTGTGTTGTGTGTTATGCCAAAATTTGGAAGGTTTATACTATTTAAAATACAAGGTAACGGCGAGTTATGAAAACAGCATTTCTGAATAATTGTCTGTCAGATGAGTGCTACTATTACATAAGTACTTACGGCAGAAAGCTAAACCAGAAATCATAAGAAAAGTTAGTATTTTTAGTGCTCTATTTGTTAATGGCTTGTTCACATAAAAGTGAACTTTCTGACAGGCTTTTAAGACTTGCCAACTTCGTCTTCATACAACAGCTAACTTAGAAACAATATACTTGCTGGAGGTCTTCAAGCAATGTACGAAATATATTTTGTGAAGTTCTGAGAACCCGTTTTGATGACAAACCGCAGAGACTTACTGTACTAAAGCAGTACCACCCTGATGTTTGAAATCTATATATCTCTGCGTGGTACAAATGCCAACAAACACGTACTTTCATACACTATCGCTATTAAGCTGACGTTTTTTTGTTTCTACTACTAAATTTGACATCAAAGAAGTACATGTACCACGTTCAGTAAAATGAATATAAACCTAACGGCAAGAATAGTGAACAAAAACACGGTATGGGAAGTGATGCATGCTACAAGTCTAGGTGGAACATTTCTTACGTTATTTTACCTTTATGCCATAACGGTGCCAAATAAGGTAAAACTTTAAAGGAGTGGGTGGCAAAATAATGCTTGTACCAAAAATCTAGACTAGAAATCTGCGAATAATTCTGGGAAACTGGTCAAGCGTACACGTTGGTGCACATAGTTTCTACTTCACTTACTTCCGCGAAATTCTCACACAGTTAACCCTATATTTCTGGTTTATGCTTTTTCTCTTAAGACGAACTCTGTTAAAAGAAAAATATCGAATCTTTAAACCACGATTTTTTTTTGTGCTTTCATTTCCATATTAATTTGACGTACACTTACAGGGGTGCTAAATCTGAACTTCAGTAAAACAGCCGCATGAGGGAGAGAACGTAGCCAATATTTCAACCAAAATGACCATCAGGATCTAATACAGGGAGTTCTTCTCTTAGGTTTTTTTTAAAAGATATTTTAGCTCAACAACACCAGTGCATTATCTAAATCATTTAACTATAATAATTATTAATATTTTTCTCATTTTTTACAAACTTGTCCGGTTCTGTATTCTAATTACTTAAACGATTCCGGAGTTCACGTGCTTCTTTTAAAACAACAAGGATTAAGCAGTTTTATTTTGTAACCAGTTGTATACTTGTTTGTAAGCGTGATCAGTTTGATTCTGTAAATTGTTACAACACCAACATCACGGCAAGATAGCAAAATTCACCTTTCTTTGATCTTATTCAATAACATATGCAGTGTCACGATCACAGACAACTAAGTTTAAGACAACAAATAAAAATAGGCTTTTTCCAGTACTCAGCTTAAAAATTACTTTTAATGCACAAATTATATATATATATTTTACATGAAACACACTACAAAGTCACAAAAATATAGTCGATAACCCTTTTTTTCTCAATAAACGTGTACAAATTATCCATTGCTATATCTAATGTGTACCTTACATACTCTTGTTCAACTGAATATAGCCTTAACAGTCAGTTGCCATACAAGGGGGAAAAAAACGTACACAAAACTGGAGCAATGCAAATCTACACAGTTTAATTAACTATTTTTGAAAACTAGGGGTATGTACTCAAGTAACCCAACTATGTCGCTTGTCTCAATTAATTGATAATTTTTATTGTTACTGTATTGATATTAAAAAAAAATCGCTGAAAGATAGATAACGGACCAAACTCTTAATAACTTGAACAATTTCCCAAATTTTCAGTTACAAATGGAATCCTACAAGTGTTTGGACAGATCGATGCTATGTCACGGTTGTCAAGGTTACTCTCCCACATAGCTAACGATTTTAGCCATCATTTTAACAACCTTCTTAATTATAGGTTGTTCTCAGTTACTTCAAACGTCATATATCTCAACTTATAGAGTACCTAAACTCATTTTACACCATAGTACATCTTATCTCTTAAATTGAGTACAAAAGCATAGTCCCCCTTCATAAATAACGAACCCAACAGTTTTTCTAAGTACTCTGTATAAAGTATATGTTGACTTTTCACACTCCTGCTTATAATTATAATCGTAACTTTGTCAATTGCTTCCCAACCAAAATGTTTAAATTTAGTTCTGCTTACTTTCCTGTACACAATAAAAATAACCTGAACTGGTTTGTGTCCTTAAACACGCACTCGTGTTTTTACTTTTCTTTTATAAATAATTAAAATGAAACCCAGTATCAAAGGTGTTAACTCCAAAACTCACATGTACTTGACTCCTTAGATTACGTAAAATAACTTGAAAATCAACCCATTAAACTAACGTAAACATTACACCTAATTTCAAGTACAGTTGCTCCTACACGTTTGTATCAGATAAGCCTGAAGTTCGTGTATTAATGAAGTACATGTGTTAATCCAAGCACTGAAACTGCATGTTCGTGCATCAACAGAAAAAACAAATTACATTTAATTGTTCACATTCATAAAAAAAATGAGGTCAGGTGTTACATTTTCAGACAAGGCCAAAAATTGAGAATTCCCACCTTTATGAATTATTAACAGTTAATTAACTAACTTATGTCTCAATTTCTTTTTCTCACTTTGATAAAATGACAACCCCACCCCAATCACACGAAGAACATCCATCAAATGACCTTTTAATTTTTCAAGTATTGATAAATTGTGTTTTGAGACTTTCATGATACCCCATTTAACGTTAACTGTATTGGACTCTTTTACTCTTAATTTAATGTTTTATTACGTTATTTTCTACCAATATTTACATTACTGCTGTAAATCTAATTAGTTTAACTGTCGTATTTCAGAATTTGATGAGCACGAGTTTATTTAAACAAAAACTTAACCACTAGTAATTCATACATGTCATGATTCAGGTTGTTGTTGTTTTTTTATAACTATTAAAAAAAACTGGTTCACCTTGTAGCTTTAAGTTTCCCCTGCTTACAACCGCACGGTGCATTTAATTCCCCTATGAAACCAACGTGCATGGTTTTCACTAGTTTTATTTAACAAGGCGCTTGCGATTGTAATATTCTTGCCCAATAGCTTATTTTGACTTTCCGCTTGGGTAAACTACCCTTTGTTAGTGTGTGGCGTGCCCGTAAACTCGAATTACGTAACAAGAAGTAATATTAGTCACCACAAAGCCGAGATCCAAAAAAAAAACAGGTATATCAACTAAATAAGTTATTGTTAAATAAATACTGTTTTTAATAAAAACTCAATCCACGTGTATGTCAACAATTAAAAATCTTAAAAAGGGCCAAATTATTTCCAGTTTTCTTACCTTTAGAAGATTTCATGCAGTTCTTGATGCTCGTGCGGGTTATAAATTAATACAACAACGTACATGCTCTTACCAAGCCCTACAAGTGCAGGTGCACTGCTGCTCAGCCATGAGGTAAAAAACGCGTGTCATATACCTAAGCCAAGTTACACCAAACATATTAAAAATTATTAAACAATATTTTCGCACTTCGAAACATTAGATTGTCATTGTAACAATATTTATCATTCTGTAATTTTTCCATATTTTGTGTGTCGGTTGCCGAAAATTAGGCTCCCAAGTTAAACTATTTTCAAGAAAATGCTTAAAAAGTCTCATTTTTGTACTATTTAGATACTAAAAACAAATATACAACATTTAACATTGAGTGTGAATTAAATTTTAATTCTATTTTTCGATTATATAGTTTTAAGTATATGGAAGTAGCTACTTTCTTACACATTAATATCGGTTTCAACGGAAGCAGCAAACATGGCTCGTAGGAGCAACAATTAATTATCAAAGGTTTCAATTGTAATTATAAATCCAATGACATTCGCACATAACATTCTTTGTTAATTGTAGAATTTTTAGTTATTATCAAATGAACATTTACATGTATTCATAATAATGCAGATATTACATTACTTTAAATTCCAGAATACAAAATGTACTAAATACTGCTAGAGGTCGCAGGAGCATAATTAATATCTCTGGGGGGTTTGAACAACAACAAAAATATTAGCTCGCTTATAAACTAATTATCATGATCAATCATACGGGATATCACATTAAAAACTTAAGAGTAAGAATTGAATAGAGAATTACTTATATTGTTTATAATTATCAATTTATTACTTCCTCTTTAGGAAAAACGTGCACCAAAAGCTACATATACAGCTTTAATTCTTTACAGAACTTTTCATCACTATGTACATTCTCAAAGATGGCATACCCTTGACACTGACAGCTTTATTTAAAGTTATTAAAACTACAAGTACAATGTAGAAATTACGCACAAGGAAGAAAATTTGCATATTTCGCTTTGAAAATTTATTTTACTGCGCATGCATGCATATATATATACACACGCACACACTCACACAATGTTTTGAAAGTTTACTAAACTCACCCCACACGAAAACTAGCTAAAAAAAACAAAAAACTTTCCTTAAAAACATTCAAATACCTGTGTCGAGACATTTAGGCTTAACACTTACACGACTGAAACGTGGTTTACACAAAAATATTTTAATAGGCAGTGAATGTACGCAAATATCTACTTTGGTAAGGCTTGGTATTGTTCGATTACTTCTACCAAGTGAGGCAACTAAGTTAACGTTAATTTTCTCTTAAATATATATATACGGTTTAATAACATTTATTTCATTGGGTGTTTTCAGTATTTTATCCTAAAACATTTCTGTATCCGATAACCCCAACCCAACAAAGCACAGTATACAACTTCAAATGTGAACACAGAAACTATGCATATATCAATTTTTAATTACTTGAATGTAGCATTTTCTTCAATTCATTGCATGCACGAGAAAAAAAAACAGTAGTATTTATGAATTAACAACAAAATGGGCAAGAACATCCTCAACACATAAGCTCTAAATCTAAAAACATTCTTACGCCACCTTCGAAGACATCTAAAACACTAACACTGGTTGCTTACCTGAAATTACCACAAAAATAAGACAAAAACTGTCGCATTCCTCTAAATATCATGGTACAGCACAATCAAGTACAGTTCTTCAAATTCATTAACTGTTACGATTTCTGCAACAATATATTTACCCATCGAAGCACTTTATCTAAAAACGGTTAGCTAAGACACACTGTCTATACCTTAAGGTTTAAGTTCACATAGAAGTGAATGGAAAGTTCAAACATTTACGATAAATTTTCGGATTTTTTTTGTTTGTTTTAACCTGACAATACTTCTTACTCAATCTTTTTCTTATTCTTCTTTAGTAACTACAGACTGTAGTACAATAAATGGAATAACAAAGGAATTTAACTGGCGTAATCCAGAATAAAGATTTTTTGTTTCAGTGAGGGTTAAAACCTATACCACATTAATAATGCCAATCGACCTCGTACACGTTAAATAACTTTGAACTGTCAACTTCTGTTCAATCAAGAAAAATAAAAATATCCATTCTAGCCTTCTTTAACATTCGGAACTTTCCATGCCAAGTCATGTGCATGGCATCCAGCCTCCACAAGGGCAAGACGAATAACCCATCGGCTGTGGAGCCACATACGGAGTGTAGAAGAAGCCGTGGCCAAATGGAAATTGTTGGCCCGCTGACCATGACTCGTATGGATGAAGATGGCGATTCTTTGCGAACAGATGGAATTGTTCTTGGAAATACACTTGATAAGCTAATTCTTCAATCAAAGTGAGGGTTTGTCGCCGTTCGTGGCCCATGAGACAGACCGTACTTTCATCCACCACTCTGTGAAGAATCATTAGATATTCGTACTTACTTTGGCTATCTCCTATGAAGTGGTTCGCTAGATAACTTTCCAGCTTGGCTTGTTGCTGAATGACGTCACTGAAGTCAATGAAGAAACGGGAGCACATATAACGCTCTAGTGTTTTGATGTCTTCAGGATTCACAGGTTCATAATCACGCACAAGCAGGTTACAATACTTCAGAAGTCCGCCACCTCGGATCTCTTCTGGGTTCCTAGTAGCGATCAACTTCTTGTTGAGATGATACAGCGCCTCCTGGAAGTCACCGTATACACTTTCACCAACAACAGTGGGGTAAAAGTTCTCATCCATAGAAACCTCCGCACACTCATAAAATAGCAGGAGGGAGTCCAAGATAATCTGGAAGGAGTCCACGCTAAACTCGAACTTCCGTTTCATAACGTCTACAAACTTGAGTTCCACATTTCGTCCACGGTTGTTACTGAGTGAAATCAAACTCCAGCGGTCTCCTTCTATAACTTTAACCATCTTGTTAACGTAAGCTTCCTTCAAACTGCAACTGCTTATTCTGTTCTTGCTGACCCCTTCCGGTAGAAAATCAAGCAAGGAATCTAGCACTGCTGCCTTTACTTTGTCGAAACTTCGCTGGTTTGATAGATCGACATGAAAAATTAAGTCGAGATCGTTATACGGCGAGTTTTCTGACGTTAAAACGTGACTTGCAGCTCCACCGTTTAGTCTAATGTCCTTCACGGGCACTGAATCCTTCTCTAGTTTTCCCTGTACCACTTGCACAAGATCTTTAAGTTTAACTTCTAAAGTTGGAAAATTCCCTCGTCCATGAATTGGCACTACTTTATCCATAATTTTATGTAAACGACTGACCTGCTCGTAATTCAGCACAGCAAAACACTGACTATTGTTTGTCAATGATTCTAATCCTTCCATTTTCAGCTTCGCTCCAAGACGGCCGGACTCTGCTTCAACCTTGTTTGACTAGAAAGAAATAACAAAAACGAAAGCAACTGGTTAAATACTAGCACCTACTGACGTCCTACTTCTTCCTTCTACAAGCAAACTAGTGCGTAACGATAGTTCTTACCCCATATTTATAACTGATTTCAGCGCCTGTGTTGTTAGCTTGTATTCTTCCGCTGACAGCTAGTTCTACCATTATAAATAAACTGACCCTTGAGATTCATTACGAAAAATATACACACCGATTACTTTTTATGTTGAATAAATGTGAAAAAGACATTAATATTATTATGGATAAGTATAGGTTATAGTTTCTTTCTTTGCGAACAAACTACTTTACAGCTTTCGCAAGCTACCGAGCTCAATGAAAGAAAATGTGCTGTTCGGTAATGTTGCTTAGCAACGAATTACGTCAGGAGGGACTTGGTTACAGCCATGTACAGGGCAATCGTCGCACTTGTTGACAGAAAGCCTGCACACGTGCTTGTCAATTATACATTAGTACTCTACAGATATATCAGGGACCGCATGTGTTTGTGTGTGTCTTATGAAAATTAATATTAAAAATATTATTTGTTAACAGAATAAAACTCAACTTCAAACATATAATCCGCAGACTGTTCAAGAAACATTCAATATAAGCTCTATAACAGCATGCAATCCCGATTTAAATTTCATTAGATTTACTACAGCGAATAATAATCCCCATGAAATAGGTGTAACCCTATTTCAAAACCTAATATCCCAGTCAGCCTGAGGACCCTGGGTATTGGGATATAGCATACATATGATGCTGTTCATAGATTGTTAAACAGTTCGATACTTTCATTCAGAAGTTCTTATAATAACTATTAGTAATACGATACTTACAGTGTATAACAAGTCATAATGATGTGGTATATACTAGATTTGAGAAGCTTACCAAATTCGGTTCCCATGCTGACAACTCTGTGTGGGCTAAACTAATGGTGGCACGTGGAAACAATCGACTATTCCAAGCACTCTTTGCTTACCCAAACGCAGCTCTTAACTTAAAAAATGTAACAAACCTCTAATAAAATTCACAATACGTCAGCATAACAATACTACACAAAAGAACGGAGTGAAAGACAAAAACTATTTGTGTCGTAAAATCTTAATACGCCGTATATGAAATGAGACGACCATGAACTGACAGATCACGAACTACACATTACTAAAAGAACGTGTTTTGTCAGAGAAATTATATTCAACAATACTTAATATTATTTTAAATATTTAAAAAATCTGCAGTTTATGCGATTTTTATCACTAACGTTAGGCCTCTTGTTTTCCAATGTTTTGGCAGCTTTCGGCTTTTAAACCGAAACTTAAACAAACAAAACTCAACAATATACGTGTATTCAGTGGTGCCATCTCGAGGTTGAAGAAAGAAAAAGGGACACTTTTACGTAAGTAAGCATATTAACATATTCTGAAACTATATTATGATATATATATATATATATATATATACTAAGAAAAAAGTTACAATTAAGTATTAAGTATGTTTGTTAATCATTGTTATTATTATATCAAACAATCATATATTGGTATAATTTAATTTTGCTCTCTTATTACACCATCTCTTATTATTTTTTTTATACAATCACATTAATTCAAGTTCCCTAAGATACAAAAATAAACTGCTAAAGTACTGTATTCACAATATTATTGTAAAACACGTATGAACATTAAAAACTATGAAAAGTCTCGCAGAAACCCCTGTAGTACAATTAAATCGAAATTAAAAAAGAAAAAACTTGTACCACAAACAAATGAGAAACAGACATTTTAATGCTTATAAGTTATTGTGTGTAAAGGTTGAAATCTCCACAAGAAGGACGTTTAGGCCCAAAACGTTGCGAGCATCTACCATTTGTTTGTCGTATATCTATCTATCTATCTACCTATATATTCCTTTCTTGATTTAGATTAAAATATTCTGGAGACAATTATCCACAGAAACATTAAGAACTGTACTAAGCTATTTTACGGTAGTAAAATGTGAGGAATACAAAGAATCGTATTTTACTGATAATGAAGCTCAGGAATATAGATATGTGTACTTTACCCTTTTACCAGATAATAAAGCAGAGAAATACAAAGAATTCTATTAACGTATTCTACTGACAACAGAGCTGAGGAATACAAATAATCATACCAAACCATTTTACAGAACTGAGGAATACACATAATCGTATTTTACTGATAATGAAGCTCAGGAATATAGATATGTGTACTTTACCCTTTTACCAGATAATAAAGCAGAGAAATACAAAGATTTCTATTAACGTATTCCACTGACAACAGAGCTGATGAATATAGATAATTATTTTTTTTTAATGAAATCAATGCTGGCTAAAAAAAACAAAAAACGAATAAAACTGAGGACATGAGCAGAGAATTGGAATTTCGAGCAGCGTCAGCTTTAATCCATGAAGCAATGTTACTGTCTGCTAGTGAAGGTTTATATGGCTTTAGGTATGGAAACTGGCTTAGTGTAGTTTGTCAGTATACATACATACGTACGCGTTCTTGCGCGAACACAATCATACAAGTTTCCATTTTTGTATTCGGAACGAGAGTGAGGTTTTTCAAGTTTTCTTCTGGTATAACGGTGAGGTGAATTGTAAAACGAAAACGTAAAAGTTCATATTTGGTTAAAAAAAAAAAAAGATCAGCTGAGGACTGAAGTTTAAAGTTTCAGCAGAACTTTATATGGTTGTACGTGTAGAAAAAATAACGTATTTCTTTAGCTGGAATGCTGAATAGCAGAATAAAAGGTGTAAACGTATCTTATCTTCGGACTACCCCAAAACGATTTGTTTCATAAACGATTAGAAAATAAAATTTCAATAAAATGGATAAAACTTTGTAGCGTAAATTAACAATTTTCTTTACGCTAAAATCACCATGCAATAAGACTTGTAAAAATCAGTTACACCTGGCACGTGAACACTAATATATTAAACACCGTTTTCAACTTAAGATTTATAGATAATCCCAGGGCGAACCAGTGCAAAAGAAAAACATACACATTTGAGATTTGTTGAGCTATATAAAGAACAAAACATTAATGCTTCGATGAGACGCACAGATATTTCAAGTATACGGAAGGGATAAAGCACAGAGTGATGTTGAAGATGAATTAAATTTATCAAATTAATGCTCTAAAAAAGGTGAATTACAAGAAGCGTAGGTTTATATATTTTTTTCGGATAGAATCGTGTATGCAATTATTACAACTATAGATGATTAGTAGTAGCGTTTCTACGACGGGACTTTGGGAGTCTATGCCTCGTGCCCAACAAAGAGTGATACCTCCCCCCCCCCCTCCCTATTTTATACTTAATTTTGTTACACACAAATGACGCATCATAATTATTAAAAGTGTACGTGTAACTGGCTGGATATCAGAACTATTCGAATCGGCGAATTAGCTATTCTATAACAAATTAGTACTCTCACGAATTAACCGTCAGCATATTCCTACACGAACACACACACAAGTAACAATAATATTTCCCGCTGTTGCTTGTGTTGAATGATTAATTTCGATTAGGGTTAGGATAAATAATTTCTATGGTTCTTAAAGCATTAAATAAGGCGGCAACAGTAACCACGGTAGGAATAAGGCCAAAACATTAAACAGGGTAAGAACAAGGTGAAAACAGTAGCCAAAGTATCAATTAGGAAAATTATTAACCAAGTTTCGAACAATTAGATAAATATACATGTTTAAAAGTAGCAAACTTCTGAATACCCAAAACTGTGAGCATTTTTTTTTTATTGGTGTTTAAAATTAAGGGTGGGAAGATTATTACCCCCACCAAATAAGGTCGTGTCTTTCAATTTGGCTTGTCTTAGCATTAGTGACGAGAACTTAGAAGTGTACAGATGAGGAATAAGAATCTTATTAACATTATTCAAGGTAACGTGCAGACAACCGAGTGTAATAAGCATCAAGAAATACTGAATGTTATAAATCGATACACCAGTGATGTAGGCCTATAACGATAATATTCCTTTAAATCATTAGTTACGTCATTACACGAGCTTTGAGATTACTGTCAGTTTTTTTAAAAACTATATTCGGGGCATTCTTCTTTTTCATAGTTTCTGTTGTAATAGACCGATATTTTGTTTTACGCCGAATTAGTTCACATTACAATATGACTTACTTTCTGTAAGTTATATTTTGTTCTAGTAAATTTAAAAGCATCGTTTTCTTTCTTTTTTTCCTTCTACCAATACATAGCGTTTAAATCTAAGCGTTACCAATGATGAATATTACCGACTACCACACCAAATCATGTTAACTCTAGTGACATGTCAGAAAAGTCTATAAGTCTAACGAAGGCTCTGAAACTGCCAAAGGTCACGCAGTCTTGGCATCTTAGATCACCAGAAACTGATACTCAAGACGACCTCGTTTCCACGAGATTCTCGTGTTGGCGCGAACATTCCAGAGCTATGTATAGATCCAACAGAAGAGACTCGTAGTTGTACCGTATTGAGTAAAATAATCAATAAACTACGCCGCCCCCTTCTTTTCTCAAGCTCTACGTATCATGACCAGCTGGTAGATCATAGAAATTTGGGAAACTTGATTTTGACCCTCTATGTACGTATTTCTGATAACTGTAATAATTAATAGTAATACCAAACAAGTGGCAAATTCTAAGTTTTAACACTTTATAATGTACCTTTATTCATATCATTTTTAGATACTATTGCTAGTATTTCTGTTCATATTTGTAAACTCGCCGTTATAAGTTAACTCATCTTTAAACTAAAGTGCACGTGTTTTAACTAATTACAATAATTTCTTGATCATGAGCAATAAAATACTTGCAAGGAGGGATTATTTATATAACTTATGTTTGTGCACTTAAGTTACTTGATATTTATCTGTCTGTGTATATATTTATATCGTTCTGAAACCGATACTTCATTAAATACTCTCTTACTAAATACGTCCATACCTATTCCGAGTAGTCATAACCAAACGAAGGTCACACACGTTCTTTGAAAATGAAACCATATTTTTTTACACCTGTCCAATTAGTTAGATATTTATAAGTTATATCTTCGTATCGTTTTGAAACTGAAAGCTATAATTTGCACGGTTTCAACTACTCTTGGTAAGCACATGCACACCGACTTACTTGTACCAAAGGAAGGTCACACAGTTCGTTCGTTGAAGCCATGTTCTCGGTCTTCCCAACTTCACAAGCATATGCCTGTTCTGATGGACTTGAACTAACGGTATTCATCTAATAACTTTGTACTCTGCGTTAAGCATAGAATGAAATTACGCTAAGGTAAGAAGCCTAACCTCATAGAATAGCAAGAAAACGTACGTACTGCTCTAGTTACTGCAGTAGCAACTAACGTGAAGAGAAGCTCGTTCAGTACCACTACTCTCACTTCTGACGTCAATGGCTACATCACGTGCACCACGGAGATGGTTAACCAATGATATACAGAAAAATCAAAACAAATCTACGTGGGATGAAAGAATGGGTTGTCATGGTTACACTAGCCTGACGTACTAAACATTCATTAACCTTATCAGCGGTGTTGAAAGACAGGCGAGTCCAGTAAGCTGCTTTTGGGCCATGTTTAATACATTTCTTTTATAAGAAACGTGATTGCGAAATAAGTCGTATCGTTCTTCGTAACCGGCAACACGGAAATTAGGAAATATATCACGTTTCTAAAATAAATCTCTTGTAATGGTCATAACTCATAAGCACAAATACTGGTGCACGTAAATCACCACAAAAATAATCGTACAGTGTGTATAGGTATTACCATAGATTATACTTTTACATTCATTATTAAAAATATGCCCCCCCCCCCGCCAGTGGCACAGCGGTATGTCTGCGGACTTACAACGCTAGAAACCGGGTTTCGATACCCGTGGTGTGCAG
>NW_013672324.1:43261-44065 GCF_000517525.1 Limulus polyphemus
ATAACAACAATTAAAAATATATTATGTCACCTGGTGTTAATGTATTGTATATCATGGTTATGTACCGTCGTAAGTATTGGATGTATTATCAAACACACTTTTTTTTTGCTGATCACGGTCGTCTCCCATGTATTCTCCTAACTATGGGATGTATTATCAAACACAGACTTTTTTGCCTATCAAGGCCGTCTCCTATGTACTATCCTAAGTATTGGATGTATTATCAAACACAGACTTTTTTTTTGCTTATCACTGTCTTCTCTCACGTATCATCGTAATTATTGAATGTATTATCAAACAATTATATTTACTTATCACGGAAACCTCCCATGTATCGTTGTAATTACTTCAGACATTTCTGAATTCAGCTTGTATATTAATTCGCTCTTTTTACACCAGAAATCATTCCTCTTAAAAGTCGGATAGGGATAGCCAGCACCCACTTCGCACATCCCTCCTTTATATATATTTACGATTCTTCTAAAATTGAATTGAGTTTTAATGACCCACATGCAAGTTGGTAATTAAACTGCTTATTTTCATGTTAGTTTTGCTTGTGTTTTATTTCCTGACTTCCGTAGTGTCTTGGCTCCACCGAAACAAAATGGACACAAATTACAAATCTAATAGTATAATATCCCGGAGGAGCAGGCTACTGACTTCCGTCATATCTTGGCTCCACCGAAACAAAATGGACCCAAACTACAAATCTAATAGTATAATATCCCGGAGGAGCAAGCTACTTAACCCTAAGTTTTATAGACATACACTTTAAAAAAGCGTAATTAACTTTAAATTGTGCCT
>NW_013672324.1:44150-45974 GCF_000517525.1 Limulus polyphemus
GCTTGTGTTTATTTCCTGACTTCCGTAGTGTCTTGGCTCCACCGAAACAAAATGGACACAAATTACAAATCTAATAGTATAATATCCCGGAGGAGCAAGCTACTTAACCCTAAGTTTTATAGACATACACTTTAAAAAAGCGTAATTAACTTTAAATTGTGCCTCAAAAGTACGTTTTGGGCATTTTTTTTCAATGGAAATGTGCAGGTAGAGTGCTGGCTACAGTAATAATTTTAAATTCAATACCACCGTACACTGTGGCTAGTCTGATTCTAAACATCTCAAGGGTCAGCAGAAGGAAAGACATATAATGTATTGGTAGGATCAGATAGATATTTAGGATAACAGCAATAAATCATTAAATAGAAACAGGTGATATGAGTCTGATAAAACAAATGCCATAGGGGCTGAGCACCAGGGATGTTGCCACTTCTATAGAACACCAAGATGTTGCCAGTGCAGATAATGAGTGGATGATGATCATACATGGATGGGAGTTTATTGTACAGTGAAGAAGCTAGTACTTTGTTTAATGCTGTTATGTATCAGGCACTGAAAGTGGAGCCTTCACTTCAGCTAATTAAAAACAAACCTCATAGGTATCTTAGTGGTGGACCTGCTTCAGAAGTCGTCAGTCAGTTTCACTTATGTAACAAGTGAACTGCAGTTGTATAGTAAACAACTAAGAACCTTCTGCAGTTGCAATCCATTAATGTTCATAAACCTAGTATGTGTACTCTGCCTAAAGTTCCACTGAAACAACATCTACACAAGTGACTGAAAGGAACATCAATTTTATAGAATTCATGTGGGTGAACATGGTAGTACATATTTATGGCTTTCCTTTATCATGGATAGACGAATGCCTGGATGTTCTGCAAAGTGCCTGTTAGCTCAGTAAGCTAAATATGGTTTCTGAGTACTAGAAAGTCAAACTGAATGACAAAAGTAGATCTAAAAGCGCTTTCAGTAGCACCCAAAGAGGGCCATGTGCAATGCATCTTGTGTAATGCTTTTGTCTCTGATGGAGCTTATCCCAAGAAGACTGCAATGGAAGAGATGTCTCATCTATGTGGATAGCATTCTTAACAAACTTGAGGCTGAGGCACTGGTATTGGCTTACACTCAATATTATTTATTCTGAACACCGATACCAGTGAGAGTGGAATTATAACGGTATTGTCACAGATACAAAATGGTATGTAATGTGTGAGTGCATATGCAGACTGTATAGTAGCAACACCTAAGTGCCAATATTGTATGACAAAGCAGTTGTTGTGACTGTAAAAAAATTCTACCACTACTTTTATTGTAGGAAATTCACTATTTAAATATACCACGCATCACTGAGATGGTTGATGGATTTCGTAAATCAGAAAAGTATGGTAATGCATCATTGGACATCAATGCTTCAAAATTACAATTTCGTTGTACAACAACTTCTGGGTCACAAGCATGTAAATCCTGATGAGTCATCTCACCAACTGGTGAGAGCAAGATTACTCGCAGTTTAGAACCTAGACACCATGCTGTAGCAATATTTTTCAGTAACAATGAGCTACATGAAAATTAGTAATTCTTATCGATGGACACCACAAATGATTAATCACGAATTTTACAACTGAAGGACTCAGACGTAAGTTGGGCTCTACTTGCCATGTTTTAAGATAAAGCATGACCATAAAAACTATAAAATCTAAAATATATATGATTGGTTATGGAATATAAGATACTGTTTTGTATCATCGTTTGTTTGTAATTAAGCACAAAGCTACACAATGGGCTATCTGTGCTCTGCCCACCACGGCTATCGAAACCCGGTTT
>NW_013672325.1:0-4676 GCF_000517525.1 Limulus polyphemus
AAATTTAACATTTCAAGTGGTGTTGGTATTAAAAACTAGTAACTGATATATATACAATTTGACATCACAGAACATTTAATAGTAAATCCTCTGACTGAAGTACAGAAGGATGTCTTAATGTCTATGAGATCAAAATAAATTTTGAACTTGGTTCTGAGTGTGAATTTTAAAAGTTTGTGTATGTCTGCATCAGTTTCTAGTATGTCATGACATCATGGTATTACTGTATGTTGTGTAATTTTGAGCTTCTCTTAGTTTGGTGGGTCAATTTTTTTTTTAGTGTTTGTGGTCTTGAATTCCATTTGGCTCTGATCTGTCAAACACGTTTTACATGCCATCATGTTTCTTTAAAGACTTTCTAGAACTAATATTCACAACAGTATAATTATATATGTGCAGCATTTGGTTTTTACTTTAAATGGGGTGGCCACAATTGTGACTAAATCTTGAAATGTCGGGAGACTTCAAAGTCGGGTAAAATTGTAGTGCTTCCCTCTTTTATCTTTGATTATGCACACAAACCTATTTTACCATAACCTTGGTCAGCACTCTATGTATTGATAATTGTGTATATAATTATTTTTAATGATTGGTCATATTAAATATTCTTTTATAAATAAAATTAGAACATTTTATTGTCTATCATCAAGTTTCAATGTCCTTGGATCTTTTTCTGAAGTATTGAAGCACAAAGTATGTCCTGAAGTGTTTACCTATTATAATGTAACTACTAGTCAAAATGGTGTTAATTAGAAGTATTGAAAGTTAAATAATGTTGTATGCATGTGCAGGTCTGGAAAAATATGAATTTTAGAATGTGGCCATTCTGTTAGTGAGAATGCTACATTATACCATCTTAAGATTTTGAACATATAAAAAAAAAAGTGATTTATTCCCATAGTAACAAACATGAACCATTTGATAACTTAGAAACAAATTCAGATTTTGTGTTTAAAGTTTTTAGACAGTAAGTTTAACTTTAAGATATAAAGCATGATGTCCTGTTCTGCAACCAACAGCATAATTTGGTAACCTAGTGGTTTTCATAGTTTTAATGATTCCGCAATGATGGTTTTCCTGTTAATGATGCTGGAAAGTAAACACCATAGTTCTATCCTCCCTCTAGTTTATATTATAGACTTGAGGGCCGGAAAATACTCTGGGACACAAAAATTATCTATTTGTTGTAGTGAACACAAAGTAGTAATTATAGAAGTTTTCAACTTTATTTTTTAAAGACTTAGTTAACTTAACTTCTAACTCTTGGATTTTGTTTCAGGTGAAAGGACATCCCCATGTAGTGGCTTCCGTCATTAGTACTGTATATCGACACCTCACAGATTCTATTGAAAAACTCCCAGTGTGTCATAGGTGAGCACAAATATATTATTGTATTCATCCAATATTTTTAAAGCTGTTATTATCACAGTATATTAAATATCATTGTTATGATGTGTTTATTGAGATTGTGTACAATATTATGCTGTTTAATTAATACTATTGAAAGTTAAATGATATTGTTGTTGTATGCATGTGCAGGTCTAGAGAATATGAATTTTAAAATGTGGTTATTCTGTAAAAGCAAGAATGCTACATTATACCATCTTATTCCCATAGTAACAAACATGAACCATTTGATAACTTAGAGACAAATTCAGATTTGGTGTTTATTTTAAAGTTTTTAGACAGTAAGTTTAAGAGTAACAGATGTCCTGTTCTGGAACCAACAGCATAATGTGGTAACCTAGTGGTTTTCATAGTTCTATCCTCCCTCTTGTTAGTTATAGACTTGAGGGCCGGAAAGTACTCTGGGACACAAAAAAATTATTTCTGTGATATACATTAACATAATCTTGTCGAAACGTTGTACATTTATAAGAAAGTTTTCTTCATTGCCCATTCAAGGCATCTTCAAACTTTTATTTAATGAGTTGAACAGTTGAAAGCTATTTTGTTTATGTTAACAGCTATATTCTGCAACTCATCACTGTCTAGCTGTTAGATTGAACATCCTTTGTACAAACAAGATAACCTACTTATTTTACTGAATTGAAATTATGGAAATAACCACTTTTATGTAGAAGAAAAATGCTATTTTCGAGGTTGGTGATTAAAATATGATATAGAGTATGTCTTCTCTTCATGTTTGACCTATTTGTTTTTTTATTTTTTTTTCACACCTGATTATCCCTGGTGGTTTAAGTAATTTTTTAAGGTTTTATTTAGTCAGAAAATGTACAAAACAAACGTAATTTTAGTCATTGTTCTGAATTTATTTCCTTCTGGTAGACTTATAGTTTTAGCATAATTTTATAAAGTATATGAACACAGTTTTGTAAGTCAAACCATTTCCCAGTTTCTTGAATACAATATTTTGTTTAAGACTGATGGTTAATACCAAATTTTTTATAAATTTGCATGTGTAACTGTGTTTAGCCATCTGGTTACTATTCTGATAGTTTTGTTTGTTTTTCAGGTTATTGGATGGTAGGATATGGTGTGTGTGCATGAAGAGATGATACTCAGGTTTGTTTCATGATGTTCTGAACTTCTGTCTCCATAATTTATGTTCTCTATGATTGTAGATGTATCTATGGTAGATATTATTACATGTTAGGTAAACTTCTGCCCTCTAGGGAGTTAGATAATTTAACTTCGGGTTCTTTACGAATTATGTTGCTTACATTTATTATTTATAGGGAGTTGTTAGATAATTTAACCTCTGGTTCTTTACAGAATTATGTTACTTACATTTATTATTTATAGGGAGTTGTTAGATAATTTAACCTCTGGTTCTTTACAGAATTATGTTACTTACATTTATTATTTATAGGGAGTTGTTAGATAATTTAACCTCTGGTTCTTTACGAATTATGTTGCTTACATTTATTATTTATAAGGAGTTGTTAGATAATTTAACCTCTGGTTCTTTACAGAATTATGTTGTTTACATTTATTATTCATAGGGAGTTGTTAGAATAAAAACTAAAATATTGTACATGTACAACAGAAGATAAAAAACAAATTGGTTTTAAAACGAGGAATTATCTCCAGAAAGATTCTGGTCATCTTTCCATTGCAACAGTACTGTTGAACATAAGTTATTTGAACCATTTCATAAATACAAAATACCCTCAACTTAGTGATAAGTGTACAAGATTTGCTGAAGCTGTAAGCAAGCAACTCAATAAATCAAACTTGATTCCTACCATAAAATTAAGTTTTGTGTAGAAAACATTTGGATTATCTAAATTTGCTGCTCAGTGTTTCATGGTAGTATTATCATGTACACCATGGTAAAAATACCTAAACTTAAGATTTAGGTATTATATGGTTAACTTGAAAAGACAACTGATGTTTATATTAGCTAAACTGGTTTTTGATATCGGCCATGATTATTTAAGTTTTTGCTGCATAACCAGGAGATATGAATGCCCACAAAACTTTTGGTAACCAAAAGTTAAAAAAGCTAGTAATAAAATTTTCAAATCTTTCAGCTGTCCTCTAGCATCTCATTCTAACAATAATAAATTGTTGGGTTACAATACAGTAAAACAAGTTTTATTGTGAAGGATCTTCTCATAGCTTTGCATTAACTGTTTGTCCGTGTGCACTGTTATTTTCTTTAAAATACTTTTCTATTTGCATAAATAATATGGCTGACGATATTTCAAATCATTTGGAAGATTTGTGTCCATAAAGTTAGGACATTATTTTTTATATAGTAGTCCTGTTTATCTCTTGGTTATTTAAATATTTACAGCAACCTAGCATGATGAAACTGAATAGCACAGACCGTTAGAATAAACTGTGGGGATGTTTGGACAATAAGGTATTTTTTGCTTATAAATTCTAGTGCCAAACTTTTAATGGAAAAGTATAAAATTGGTTGTATAATTGTGGCTAGTTGTTATTTCTAATCAGTTTTGTTGCCTCCAGTCAACATTTGTGGTAAACATTGTTACATTTCTATTGGTGCTTTCTACATTTTACTAATTTCATACCTGTTTGAAAGTTTTATCAATTTAGTATGATTGAAGTTGAACTTATAATACTATCACAGTGAACACCATCAATGTTACTTTCTATTAGCTTAAAATGATTTGGTGAATTTTCTTTTTTTTTATATAGATTAAAACTATTTTGAAATGTGCTAGATCAATATTTTTACACAAGTTTTTCAAAATTATTGTGATTAAAGTTTATTTTTTCTTAAAGGTAACTATTCGTGGAAGTTATGCAAATAATGATACTGTTATTAGCTATATTTTTTAATGTTGTAATTTAGACGTTAACTAGAGGGTGCATAATTAGATTGAAAAGTTTAAATGTAGGCCTAGAGAGCTCTAAAATTTTTGAAGTTTGGGTTTCTAAGTAAATTCAAAAAGTAGATTATAAATACAGGGTTCTGTGAAGCATCACAAAGATAGTTGTTTCTAATCAGTTTCTTTCGGTTAGCAGTGAATTAGTATTTAATTTTTAGTTACTTGATTGATCAGCCATTAAGTTTTATAAAATAAGTTTATTTTGTAGTTAGTCTAGTGCAGTTAGTACCACTGTCTTTGAGCTTTTAGAAAATGTTAAGGAAGAAATAAAATTATTTTTACATGGACTGGACTTCAGTTATTTTCTTGAGATAACTTAAAAGAACAGTGTTACACTGGTGCTACTATAGC
>NW_013672325.1:5100-16773 GCF_000517525.1 Limulus polyphemus
TTTATCGCTAAAATAAATGTATGGAAATGTGCGATATCCATGAGGGATGGATAATGCAGCAGTAGACCTCGTGCTATAGGCGACATATGGCGGTAGACCTCATGCTATAGTAGCACTGTTACACCAATACTAACAAACATGTACATTGTTTCATGTTAACTACCAGAAGTGGTAGTATTAGTAATATTTTTGAACAATTGAAATTTCCGTGGTTGTAACTTCTTTAAATGTGAAAAGTTGTGGTTACAGTGAAACAAAGCAAAAAAAGTATAAATGGGAATACTGATAAATGTTCTTTTTTTTTCATCATTTTATTGTCAAATCATGTAAAACATATTTTACACATAAAAATAACCTTGGCAAACAATGAAGATACATTAGAAAGATCCTTCCTTTTAAAGTTTTATAATCCATTAAAAAAAAATTAGTTTGGAATATTTCTCAATACCTAACTAACTACTCTTTGACACATGAGTTTGTATCAGTACAAACTTAACAAATGACTTCCTTATGGTATATTTACAAGATAATGGTAATATGACAAATGTTTTAAAAACGTAAATCAATAGAAAACAGTAAATCATTTCGTACTACCCCAGAAAAACATGGTCTAATAGAATCGGTTTGAACTACTGGAGAATATGTGAACTTACATTATAATGAAATTGAGCACTTCTAATAAACTAATCTTAAATCTGCTTCTATGAAGCATTTAATAAACACATCAAAAAATTTATAGCCTAAATGCTGGAAGCATTAAAAACTAAAGTCTAAAATTTGTGATAAAAATTTGAGTAACTTTGAAATCGTTATACTGTGTGTATTTATAAACACACACACTGGGTTTCCTTTTCTCTTTGTCCAGTTTAACTGATGTGTTCTAGTATTATATGAGAAGCCTCTTTGCCAGTGACTTGGAAGAGATAAATCTGAAATCCTTTGTGATGCATCTGATTTTGGATCTACGATGGCAAATTAAGAGATATGTGGGGAAAAAATGTACAGTTTATGTAATTTTTAATACAAATATTTTTTAAACCCATCTTGGTACATACAAAATGAAATGGTTATAATTATAACTTATTGTATAGAAACCAATCCTTTTTAATGAACATTTAAAACAAGATCAAATATTTCTGAGGTGCTTTTTTTTTTACTCTTCTTGAAATAAGCTTCTTATTAATTGTATAAAAGTACTCGCACTGTATGCTATTGTTAGCTTGGAGTTTTGTCAAATCCATGTAGGCTATCTGTACTAAACAATTAGTTATCTTTTGTTTGTTTTTCATGAATTAACTAGTACAACAAAATACTGAAGAAGAAAAAAAGGATTGGTCATCCTTAGTTTTTGTCATTATATTTAAATGTACAGTTTCACTTCAGTACGAGTGTTTGAAGCATCATACTGTTGCACTTCATAGTTGACCTTTACTGTTACGGCTTGCTTCATGTTCTCATTTTTACATTGTACTATTGCTCTCTATCTTCAGTTGTTTCCTATGTATAACCTCGTTAATTTTTTCATATTTTACTCGCATTACAAAAATTTCACATCTGCTGATTAATCTTCTTGTTACACATACATCTTGTTCCTGTATTTGAGTTAGAATTGTTCAACCATCACTTCGTACTGTCACGGACTAATTTCACTGTTTACCTTGTGTATTTTGAGCTTGAAACTCAACTTTTCATTCGGTACACCTTTTATAATAGCTCGCTTAGGTACATATCACTCCTGGTCTTCTCGGTGTTAGATAATGGTTTAGTATGACGTTGTTTTTTTATTTAATTATTTTACTTTCAGTTCTCTACTACATGTGGTACACTGTTGTAATATCATACTCTTAATATTTATTCATAAATCTGTAACATTTTTTGATCTGTCACACCACTGTCTGGTTCATCATTCATTTGTAACACCTGTTACACTAAGCACATGTCTATAACACTTCTGTTGTGTTCATGTAACACCAAAACTTTCTTACAAACACTGCCCTCTTCCACACGTTAACAACACTTCCGCTCTCTAGGGCTCTGATGGGAATGCTCATGGTTACCCAAAAGAATGTTGTTGTTTAGAGATTCTTCGATTACTAAAGACTTCTGCTTTTTCAGAATCTACAGAATAAAAACAAAGAAAATCGTCAACTTAAGGAAATTTGTAGGTGTGTGTAGTAACTAAGGAAATACCTATTGCAAAAACCCACTAGAAAAAATTATAAAAACGTATGTTATATTGTAAAAATCACTTAGCAAAAAATGAAAGTGAGAAACAGGAATATTTCTCTTGTTTAAAATGTTAATGTATTTATTTCACTAACTTGTCATGTTTGATCTATATACAGAACAATATGAATCACAGTACATGCATACAACTACCTTTATTCAAAAACTTTTATTTACAATTAATTGTTTAACAAGTCTGTGTGTGTGTATGTCTGCTTATGAGTGACAAACCATTAGACTGGCTAAAAACCTTAAACCTAGAGCTGTGCATGGAGGTAACAATTTGTACCCTCATCATGTGAAGGTTTGTGCTCCACACTTCTGGGGTATGGATGTGTTATTACAAGAGTGATGATAAAATCCCATTATTCGATGACAAGGGTTTGTTTGTAGTTGAGCACAAAGCAAAAATGGGCCATCTATGCTCTTCCAGCCACGGTATCGAAACCCAGTTTCTAGCATTTTAAGTCTGCAGTGGGTGGTGTTGACTAGCTCTTATCTAGTCTATCACTAAACTTCGGAACAGATAGCCCTTGAGTAGGTTTTGCATGAAATTGAACAGAACCAATGATGGTAAAGTGTTAGAAATATATTTAATGCTTGTGGATAATTTAATGAATTAAAATTACGTAATAATTTTCACCACTCTCTTAATTTTGTGAATTTAAACCTAAATTGTTTACTTGATTTACGAAGAAAACTTAATCAATTCCTCAAATTTCTAAAAGGGACCAGAAAGGCGAATACCACAAACAAATGCAGTTGGACTCCAATTAAATAGATATCTATTTGCAGCAAACACTTCGTATCAAATATGCATAATATATTAGTATTACAATTACTCTAGGCCTAAATGTACGTCTGTCTTAAGACTTAAGTTATGAAAAGTTGTAAATAGATTGTACTAAAAACTATGGGTGGAAGGAAACTCATTTTTACTCAGTAAAATAAAAACTTCTAAACATAATGTTAATTTGATTTTTGTTCTAGATGAGCGACATCGGATGTCGAACTTGAGTGAGATGAGACAGAATATTATTTTATATTTAACACCAATATCTATACCGCGTATAAAACTTAGATTTTTTTGGAATATTCGGAAGCTAAAAATAACTATAAACTAGTATGTTAGAGCAACACAATAATGTGTTGTTATTATTATTAACAGTACTTATTCACATTATTTTCAAAATTCAGTAACGTTTAATAGATACTAAAAATAAACAACCTTATAATACCAAAATGTTTTTATTTAATTAGACACTCAACGTTTCGCTTTACAGCTTCTTCAGGAGCGTTCACTAAAACACAAACCGAAACTGATCAATATGCAATACAGAAATTAAATAACTAATAGATGTTAGTACATAGTATGGCATTAAAAATATTGTGATTCCTTAAAGTAGACGATAAGTTTTCAAATATGTCTTCTTTATTTTTTTGTAAACGCCTTGACTTTCGATGAAGTACGTGTTAGGCTATTTGTACAAATCTTGTCACCTACAAACGCTGTAAGGGTCTGGTATCATTGAGATGAACTTTTAAACGCAATTAATTATTTTTTTCTGATATCTTTCTACAGCAAATGTATCCAAATGATAAAGTTGTTTAGGTATAATTCTTGATAGTGTCAAAGTTGAAGCTTATGTATAATAAAACATCGAAAGTCTCAATGGCCGGCCGTTTTTCACGCACGTTCTTACAAATGTTGCTATGGCTACCGTTTTCCATAACCAACAGTTGCAGGCTTTAAGCCATACTCTCGCCCCGCTGCTCATTTTCGAGTTTATATTGGATAACGTCAATTTTCATCTTCGGAAATTCAGAAACTCCTTCTCAGATCCAAAATGCTCAACAATCCGGATATTTTTTGTAATGTGATGAAGAGTCTCAACCTTAGTGTGCCCATGAAATTTGGTACAACTCCGATCACACTTTGCGGATTATTAACCCGAAAATGCCCTATCTCCCCCATTATAAAAAAAAATGATCCAGACCAAATTTGAGGAAGACTGTCCCATCTTGTGTAAAACTTTCCTGTACATCGATGTATTAATTTTCGAGAAGCGCGAAAAGCGCGCGCGGACCCGACTGCAATACTCTCGCCCCTACCCCTTTCCGGGGACGAGGGTAAAAACCATAATTAATTTCTTTATCCTTTGGTTTCAGGTGCTAAGATTTTATAAGTTGACAAATAAATAGGCGGTGTTTGTAAAAACGGAAACCAAACACGACTCATACCAATGTTGTGAGAAATTTAAGATCTTACAGTTAAATTATAGGTTAGGTAGCTTAAACGCTTATCCGAGAACTAGGGACATGGGTAGAAATCCGGCTCTATCTCATTTCTACAGAAAAAATAAGAATGGTTAACCCTAGAAGTAGTGCAGAGTTTCTACTGCAGTTTTCCATCTTAGCCTATTTAATGAAATACTCATATATTTTAAACAAAATATGTAGGTTTTAACTCTCTTTTTTTTACATTTAGGGCTAAGGATTATAAATACGTTAGTGACTATATTTTGACAGTCATAATACGATTTCAATGTCTATGTTTACATCCTTACTGCAACGCATGCGCAGTCATGTATTTTTAAAGTTTATATTATCAAATCTCGATCGCAACCTGGTAGGATGGTACTGTCGTAATCCTGACTACTAGTAGTTGGTTGATGGACGGTACGTCTAAGGACTTGCAACGCTAGAATCCGGGGTTCGAATTCTCACGGTGTACAGAATGCAGATAGCGTATTGTATAGCTTTGCACTAAGAACACAATAGCAACAACTAGGCATGGAACATTTATTTGCAAAATAAAGTTATTTTGAAACATTTTTTGTCATTAAAACACGCTTAAAATATTTTATTTAAAATAGTCAGTTATTTTTTAAATAGGCTTTGTATAAGACACCTCCAAAAAAGTAACATGATGAACGGTGGGGTGGAGACTTATGCTTCTGTACTAGTTAAAGGGTTATAAAATGGTAGGTCACCCTTAACATTTCTAATTGTTTGTTGTTTCTTCATTACTGTGTGATAATTACAAATTTTTAATGATTGCAAAACAATTGAGATAGAAAGAAAATCAACTAAAACTAGAACTTAATAGGCAAGAAGGCTGTCAAAATACCTTTGTGACAAGACACTTTGCTGCGTCCTCAATATTGACGTTATCCTTAGCCGATGTCAGATACCACCCAATAAACCCGTTGTCATGACAAAACTCGTCCATAAGAGCGGGATTATTTACTGTTCCATCTTTCGGCATATCACACTGAAAATTAAATAAAAAATAGTAATAATACGACTAGAACTTCTAATTAATTCGGCTTGTTTATAAAATATACACTACTGATGAGATCTTTAATAAACAAGTTACAATTAAAACTTACTTTAACATTTGTAACATGCATTAGAATATATCAGAGAAGGCTTAACATCTACCTTCTCATGTCAATATGTGCGTATTTCGAAGACACCAACGCCATCTTTAATAACAAATAAGACTGTAATAATAACAGTAAAAAAAAACAAAAAACGATCGCATTGTAAAAAAAGTATTGCATGAATATTTTATTTTATTCACTTACCTACCAAAAATGGTACTGAATTAAATTATAGGGCTTGTAGTAAAACCGCGTAGCACCCTTAATGATACGTTTTGAAAAAATGTTAGCATTGTTGCGATTAAACTAGTATAATTGATCCAAGGTTAGGAACGACTACTACAAGAATTATGTTAAGGTGATGAATTTATAGGACTAGGGAATTGTTACTTTTGTTAAAATCTCTATTTTTAATCTATACGTTTCTATAAATTGTTGAGTTTATTAGCGTGAGTTATTCATTGGACAAGTTTGTCATTGTCAATAAGTTTTAGTACTGTGAATACCGAGTTTGTAGTCTGCATGTAGATAAATATATTTGAATTGATTGTTTGGTTTTGAATTTCGCGCAAAGCAACACGAGGGCTATCTGCACTAGCCGTCCCTAATTTAGCAGTGTAAGACTAGAGGGAAGACAGCTAGTCATCACCACCAACTCTTGGGCTACTCTTTTACCAACGTATAGTGGGATTGACCGTCACATTATAACGGCTAAAAGGGCGAGCATGTTTCGTGAGACAGGGATTCGAAACCGCGAGTCGAGCACCCTAACCACCTGGCCATGCCGGGCGATTATTCGGTAAAACGGAAGATTAAATAATGCAAAGTACGTCCAGTACACTTACTGATAATGAATGCGTTTTATTCCTTGGACCAAACACAAGTTCTACAACTTACACAGTTTTAAGTAACTAACGGTAACCCTAACTTCCCAAATAACGCTAAATAGTTACTTGTTAATTTTCTCGTATCTCTAGTATTTCGTTAAAACACAAACCTAAAACAACAAAAACTGAACTAACAGCTAATCAATTAATAAATATTATTACTAAATAATTAATCGAATCCCTATAACAGACTCATTAATCAATCTAATTTAGTTTCACCCAACTTAGGTTTTATCCAATTTTTAAATTATTTTGTGCCTTAGCGCCATTAAATTCTAACAAAATTTTTATATTGAATTATACAAGCACAAGTAGTCTGCATTTTAAGTGTTTAATTTGTTTACAGATACCAGATATAAAGAAAACAATGAATGTAAAAGTGTTGGGGTCAAAATTTTTTGTTGATATAAACATAAAGAAAACAACAGACGTCGAGGTATTGGGACAAGAATTTTCGGTCGACATAAACAACAAAATGTAGACGTAAAGAAACCAATGAACGTAAAAGTGTTGGAACGAGAATTTTATGTCTACATAGACATAAAGAAAACAATGAATGTGGACATGGTGAGATCAGAAAGGTTAGTTCAGATACAGCAAACTTCATTAATCATTGAAATGTAGCAGGAGGATTACATAATCCAAATGATAACATGACAAATTGCTTCAATAAATTTCCTACAATAAAGGCTGTCTTCTCTCCTCTTGCTGTGTCGATTTATACTTGCCAATATTCACTGTTAAGATCCAAATTTGAAAACCATTTTGATCCCATTAGAACATCCAAAATAGAGTCAATCCTTAGCAGTTGGTATACATTTTTCTTTCTGACTTGATTCACCTTCTGATAGTCTACACAGAACCTTGTGAATCTATCTTTTTTTAAACAAGTACAACAGGTGATGTCCACAGTCTAATATTCAATTCTATCGCTTCTTGTTCCTTAATGGCTTCTATATCTTTGAAAGCAACAGCCTATTTTGCAAACAGGAGTTGTCTGGTTAGCTGACTTATTGGGGCTGCATCTTCAGTATAAATCTTGTGAGATATTTTATATGTTTGGCTTAAGTCACGAGGTCTACTAGAGAAAGTATCCTGATATTCTATGATCAAGTTATATAATCTCTGACATTGATCATCTGCAAGTCCTACAGTCATTCAGTTCTTGTAAATTATGTTATAAGCTTTCCTTATGTAAGGATCTGATAACAAACTCCCTACATCTCTTCTCAAAGGTGACAACTTCTGATGTTCTTTGATGTACAACCTTATTTATATCTTGCAGTGTCCCATGCAGATTTGACTAGAATTTTATGGTTTGTTGTGTTCATGATCTTAATGATGACATCTTTATCAAAAGATCCACAAGAGACACTAGATGTAAATTTATTTTAAACAAGTCCTGGTAGAGCACTTCACTTCTCGGTGGCACAATGACCACCCTCCTTATTGTGACTGGAATTTCAGTCTCTGGCATATTAATTGTCATATAATTCACAAGACTTCTCTGTCACAGACTGTGAAGATATTTGAAGCTAACTTAACCTTGCACCAACGTCCAAGCATTAAGTCAGTTCCCAGTATGCACTCTTCCTTCATGTAAACTATCCACACATCATGAGGCATAGAGTCGTTTCCCACAGTAAAGGTAACTCCTAAGTTTCCTCTTGCTGGAACGTGATATCCACTTGCTATTCAAAAATCACTCCCTCTTCATATCTGAAGGCAGTTCCCACCTTTCATTACAAATCAGGGTTGAACAACAGTCAAGAAACTGCAAGGTTCCCATCAATAAACCCATGGATTCATGAACTTGTTTCTTTAAATTGTGAACTTTGTTTAATTTAGTGCAGATGAGGTAATTAAGCTGAACTTTGCCACGTAAGTCCAGCTAATTCCTGTTTTCTGACGTATGGTTAACATGGAATTGTTTCTTTGACCAGGTTAGGTATGAAGACTAATCCTTGGAATATTGTTTCTTAACAAGTGTCGATTCCTCACAGTCTCGGCTGTAACAGACAGGTTCCCACATCCATAACAATCCCTCCTTTCTGATATTATTTGTAAGAACTATTATGTACAAGCATTTGTCTGCCATTCTTAGCAACGTGTACTTTCAAGTTATACTGAAACATCTATTGTCTTGTGGTTTATTTCATCCATTCTGTGTAACTAGTTGTCTAACCAATTCATTTTAGTTCTTTTACACTATCGCCAGTGTGAATTAGTGTGTTCAATACTGCTTGATCTGACGATCCCATAACTTTGAGATGCTGTCTTGGATTGTTTGTTTGCACAGCTTCCTTTAAAGATGTACACCTATTTCTGTCAGATTTTAGGGTCGCTAATTCTTTACAGTAGGTGTCTGTGATTGGTTGGCGATAAATTTCAACAATAAATGGACAGCACATAATCCACTTGTTTTAAAATAATATATATATTCAAAACAAGTCAAACGTATGTATAAAAACTTCGTTACACTATTAGTTACCACAGTTGAATCTAGAGCTTTAAATAATTCTCTTTTTCGTCAAAAGTCCACACAGGCTGATTCAATTACTTTAGAACTCAACTGACAATACGAATTATTTATTCTCTCCTCTGTTAGCACAATACAATCAGTAATAAATTCACTTACGTTACTCCGTTACATTACGTTGAACTACATACATAATGTACAACTCATACAGTTACATAACAAAACTTGACATATCTATCATTTTTAAAATAATTAACTTTTAACACTTGTTATGAAAACTCAATAATAATAATTAAATATTAGATCACAAAATAAACTAAATAATAAATCTTAAACTGAACTGTCTTTTATATCCAACAACTTTTCTTCAATCTGATTCTCATATCCTCATCTACTGTGAATTCTATGAATTTGTCACGTGCCAAAGAATCTATAATTTAACAAGGAGAATCTGGGTAAGATAAGAAGGCAAGCCTTTCCAAAACTTCTCTCCTCCGTATCCTGCACCAAAACATTGCTCTGGATACCACTTTCTGATGTGACGCTCCAATCTGTTGAATAAAACAGCTACCAATGCTTTATAGTTATTAAGGCTCTCAGTTTGAAGGTTACTTTCAATGTTGTCAAAACTGATACTTTTAAATGGATAGTTCACTGTTCCACCAATTCACTTTGGAAATGATTTCAAACTGAACCTGGTACGTCTCTCATGGTATCTACTCATCATTGCCCATAGATTTTTCGACAGGCTGATGTTGAACTGATAGTTAAATTCTGGAACTGGTTTTGGTAGTATCATGGCTACAATATTTCAGTAACAGGTGGCACAACAGTAGTGGTAAAAGGTATAGAACAAATAAGTCTTCTATTTTGTAGTAAATTATGTTTTAGGTTGGAACACTACAACAGTGGTGATAAAAGGTGTAGAACAAATAAGTCTTCTATTTTGTAGTAAATTATGTTTTAGGTTGGAACACTACAACAGTGGTGATAAAAGGTGTAGAACAAATAAGTCTTCTATTTTGTAGTAAATTATGTTTCAGGTTGGAACTCTTTTGCCGATGAAGAAAGACGTGTGGCTGGTTTAATCTCTGCACTTAATAATTCGTTTCTGGATGTTCTTCTCTACCTCAGTGACATCTTTCTTTACTTCACTTTTGACTTCTCGGTGTTTTTTTGTACAAATTCAATCTTGTCATTACCGTCTTCCTGTACTTCTTTGATGTCCTACTGCATTTATTCAAACTTACTGTTGTAATCCCTGTGTACGTCCACTATAACTTCATCAGATTTTATTTTTAATTCTTTTTCAATATTACATCTCTTACCTTTTCATCATCTTTAAATTTTATGTAAGCTTCTTCTTGGCCTTCTTTTATTGTTCTATATCTTTCTAATTAGTCTTATTTTAATTTTCTGTAAATTTCTTATTGATTTTCTTTTTAGTTTCTGTTTGGTTCCTCCTGATCTTTTCTTAATAATTTCATCATCTCAAGTATCACTTCAATTTCACACTATAACCTCATGGTTGTCATCTTTAACAGCTGAAGTTCAACCTCAAGTATATTCAAGGATCTATTTCATTAGTACCAAAGCAATTCCATTTCTGACACCAGTGTTGTAAAGCTGTTTTTCGTTGGTGGGTTCTTTCAAGTTATCTGGTGAAAAATTAATCCAACTTCCAGTCCAAATAACGATATAAAATTCGCTTATTTCTCGTTTGACGTTTTTACTACCTTAAACACAGTGGTAATTTGTAAACCACATTTACAGCAATGCTAACTGTACCATACTAAGTAAAAAATAAAATTACTTGTATAACTTCACAGCTGATCAATCCAATAATTGAAAACAAAACACTGACCAATTCACTGCTAGTTGAAAAATAAACGCTCTATGACTGATTTATTCTACTAACTAAAAATAATTCTTTTTTACGCTGATGCTTCACCAAATCTTGTATTTGTAATCTACTCCTCGAACTAAGTAGAAAATCTGACGACAAAATTTTTAGAACTTTCAAGGCCAACATAGCCGTGGTAGTTAAGGCGCTCGACTTGCAACCTGTGAGTCGCGAGTTCGAATTTGGTCACTGAACATGCTTGCCCTTTTAGCCATGGAAGAGTTATAATGTGACGGTCAATCCCGCCTTTCACTGGTAAAAGAGTAACCCAAGAGTTGGCGGTAGGTGATGTTGACTAGCTGTCTTCCCTCTAGTCTAGCATTTCAAAATCAGGGATGGCTAGCGTACACAGTTCTCGTGTAACTTTACGCGAAATTCAAAATAAAAACAAACAAGACCTACGGTAATAAACTTTTCGATATTAACGTCATTGGACCTCTAAATAACATCTAAATTACAATATAAAAAAAGTCTATGACAATAAAAACAACCACAAAATTAAAAACCATTCTTTGTTAGCTTGGTTTCTAATGTAACCGATAACAACTGGAAGCAAAACTTACTTGTTCAGAGAACAAAAACAGAATTTAAAAGACATCGTTTTCTCTTCTGCATTTATTATTATCGACAAACAATTCCTGAAGGCGGTTGCTGAAACTAACCATAACACCACTCGCAAAAATTAAAGCATAATAAGATTTTGATATGTCTTTTTTTTTAAAACAAAAAAAAAAAGGGGGGGTTAAAATTTAACCAGGGAAAAAGGAACCAAGCAAGTGAAAAAATTCATTT
>NW_013672325.1:17704-27653 GCF_000517525.1 Limulus polyphemus
GAGGCGTTCAATATTGACACAGGTAAACAGTACCAAGCAAGTCGAAAAATTCATTTACAAAAAAAAGCAAAATTTAACGAAAAATGCCAATATCTGGCTGCACAAATATCAAAGAAAAAATAACCTCTAAAGATGAACAAATTCAACAAAATGGATCTTTACTAGCTGGTAGATCCTCCTCTATTGTTTATGACTTCTCTGCTTCTGTTCCCCATATTGGTAATGATATTTCTGGGGCAGAACAGTGCACTTCTGGATGAGAACAACTCTGAGACCATGGACAGACATAGGAGCAGGTTGTCTGACTCTTAACTGCTCTCCCTAGCAAGCGGCCCGGCATGGCCAGGTGGTTAGGGCGCTCAACTCGCAATCTGAGGGTCGCGGGTTCGAATCCCCGTCACACCAAACATGCTCGCCCCTTTCAGCCGTGGGGGCGTTATAATGTGACGGTCAATCCCACTCTTCGTTGGTAAAAGAGTAGCCCAAGAGTTGGCGGTGGGTGGTGATGACTAGCTGCCTTCCCTCTAGTCTTACACTGCTAAATTAGGGACGGCTAGCGCAGATAGTCCTCGTGTAGCTTTGCGCGAAATTCAAAAACAAACAAACAAACAAACCCTAGCAAGTACCACACCTATTCAATAGTGGTGACTTAGCAGGCCAGTCTAATACCTCTATTCATTCATTCTGAAAAAAATGCTGTCAGTGTGAGGACGGCCGTTATCCTGCTGATACACAAACTCATCTCAGACAGCACCAGCGAACAACGGGTTGGAGGATCTCATCCACGTAAAGTCTTGTTACCAGGGATCTTCCATTCACCACAGAGAGATCCGTACACCCCTGTATACAGATGCCACCCCCAAAAAGCATCATGGTGGACAACGTTACAGGCTGAATATCGCTCTTCCTCACATCTCCGGACTCTCACACATCAATCACTTGAAGATAGATAGAACCTGCTCTCATCTGTGAACAGTAAAGGGGCCCATTGCTGAAAGAACCAGCTTACATGTTCCTGGGCAAACGTCAATCGGGCTGTTCGGTGCCTTGGGTTTAGTACAGGGATTCTAACTAGTATCCTGGATCTGATCCCACCCGCATGGAGCCTGTTTGTAGCCGTTAAGCACGATACGCACACTCCAGCGGCTTGCTGAAGCTCGTTCCTGAGGCCCCTAGCGCTGCTAGTGTAGTTTCTAAAGGATAAAATCCGCAAATATCGGTCGTATACTGCACGTTTAGCCCTTCTGCGACCCTGGCCTGGTATCTGTGCCACAGCTGATCTACTGACCACTGATGTGACACCCCCATAACCTGTGCCACAACTGATCTACTGACCACTGATGTGACACCCCCATAACCTGTGCCACCTCAGTCTGGGTGTAGCCCTCTTGAAGCAGCGTGACGGCTTTGCAAACTTCAGTTTCAGGTGGTTTCTAAAAGCTTTCACACTCTTTGCAAAAGTCAACAGTAGTAAAAAGTCCATAAACACGTCATTATCTCCACAGTAAACCTCATTCCTATTGAATCAAAATCAGCCTTTTGCTTTGCAGATTGTGTATAATTTCTCATAAAGGCCTATTACATAAGTAATCATTGGTGCATTAACTTGTAAACTCTAGGTAGGATTAGTGTGGTCCTATACAATAGGCATGCGAAGTTTTAAATATGATAATCTAAAAGCTCACTATCCTTTGGAACAGACCCCTTGTTCTTATGTCTTGATATACATATATATTACCCAATTAATATTTTAATGTATATTAAAACACATTTTAAAACTACAGTACCTGGTTAATAATAACATGAATACGCCAGTTTTCGAACAAAATAGAGGCAAGTTTAATACCCATTTTTTTTTATTATAACTTAAATAACACTTTGTAAATTATAAAAAGATTGAAATACACACACAACTTGAAGATGAATTCCAAACCAGCTGTTGCGTCAGCGAGGTCACGTGACTAGTATCACGCCACTCCTTCTCTCGAACCTTCGTGAATTATCGGGAGATTACTAGATTGGGGGTAGGCTGGTATATATAAGATGGTCACAACGTGACAGGAACAGTGTAATGAGTAATTGAACTGCAGTCAGATAGTATTGTTGAAGTTGAGTACGTGAGAAGTTCGTTGAGAATTACAATGTTTGTTACAGAGCGACTGTTGAAATTAAGTGTATCGTAAAGTTGTATTCAGAAAGAATAAACCAGCTTTATTTAAGAAAGGACTTGTGTCGCTAAAGTTTCGTCGGAACGAAGTTACGGAAAATCAACTAACGACTGGAGGCGTAACACAGCCTTATTTTGCTAAGTATCTTAAAATATAGAACCATCTTGTCAATTGTATTAATTAAATTGTGTTCGTTTAAAAATAATTTTACTGAAAGACTGGATGATAGTCTTAAATCCTGATTCCTAACAATACATCTAACAGTTAATAACCAACCTTGTTTGCCAACAGAACACACGGTACTTCACTTCCATCAGGTAAGTGGACTTTGTTGTCCAAGTCGTTTTTCCATTTCATAACAGCATCGAACGTAGCTGTTCTCGTTACATCAAAAACAATAAAAGCCCCGACAGCTTCCTTGTAATAAACTCTTGTCATGTTCCCAAACCTTTCTTGTCCTTTAAAAATATATAAATACACGTACTTGTAAGAATGTTTAGGTAAAAATCCAGGTCACATATCGTACAGTGAATTTTGAACAGTTAATTCTCCAAACTATATATGGTACTGTAACAGTGCAAGTTATACTCTGTCGTTTGTAATTACAGCACGGTTAAGACTGAATCTTCAGATAAGTTACGTTACTTGCGCCCTCGTGTGGCAATTCAGGTGAATGATTAAATAGCCACAATATTTCATAAAAATGAGGCTAAAAATACAAGTGCAAAGTTTGTATCTAATGAGTACTTACCAATCACAGGTACTCTTCCACTGTAATCATTTAAAGAGTTGTTTGCTTTAGATTAAGTATCTAGAATCATTGTTCTAAAAGTTTTCTTATCATAAATTTAAACAAAGTCATAATATCAGTACCTGCAATATCCCATAACTGCAGCCGAATAAGTGTGTTCGAGTCCCAGTTGAGTACTTTCAAAGCAAAATCTACTCCAATCTGTTGAACAGACGTTAGGGAAAAACAGATAAAAATAACTAATTTATCGTGAGCAGAATCGTTTGGGGATTGAACCAGGATCCAAAGACTTCTTAATGTAACAAACTCATTGTATAAACATTTTCTTAAATAAAATTTACCAAAATTTAACTTTTTTTTATAGGTACTTAAAACAGATGACAGAAACGTTTTTACGTTACTGATAGGCCTAGTTGAGTTATGAAACGTAAACAATAGCTCTCCGAATATGAACAAATCAAGAATAGTAACCACTAAATTTTATAAGTAAACTTTGACAATTTTTAATACGTGTTATCCAATGCTCTAAAGTAATCAGTAATAATATATTATTATTAACACATATTCTTTTTAAAAACTTGCCAATTAAAACATTCCTCAGTGGTTCAGCAGTAAGCTTGAGGGCTTATAACGCTGAAAATCGGGTTTTATTAATCGCGATGGGCAAAGCACAGATAGCCCATAATGTAGCTCTGCGCTTAAACACAAATAAGGAAGTGTCATATAAAAATTAACAATGAATATTCTTAATCTTTCGCTAGGGTAGAAGTCATTCATTCATTGATGTTCCTAGAATCCTTAACCCTAGAGACGATATTTCCTTCAATCTGCCCATACAATTACTTACAGAATCCTTAACCCTAGAGACGATATTTCCTTCAATCTGCCCGTACAATTACTTACAGAATCCTTAACCCTAGAGACGATATTTCCTTCAATCTGCCCGTACAATTACTTACAGAATCCTTAACCCTAGAGACGATATTTCCTTCAATCTGCCCGTACAATTACTTACAGAATCCTTAACCCCTAGATACGATATTTCCTTCAATTTGCCCGTATAATTTCGTACAGAATCCTTAATTCTCAGGAAATATTTCCTTCAACCTACCCATACAATTTAATATACAACCCTTCCCTACCAGTGCTCCTGAGAAGCTAATAGCACTTTCACAGTGTCATATAGCATGGTAGGGGCCTCCCGTGCTCCTGAGAAGCTAATAACACTTTCACAGTGTCAGATAGCTGCTCTGCAGTTTCTTAAATTGAAAATTTCCTTCAATCAGCTCATACAATTGCTTACTTCAAATCCGTGCGATACCACAAAATATTCCCCGTATTTTAAGGTAGAGATGCGTTATAAGAACGACAGTCAATCCCTCAGTGTGAATAGTGGGTGGTAGGATGCTGCTGAATCAGTAGTTCAAAATTAGAGACAGGGGCATACAGTCTTAGTAGCTGTAATATAACACAAAATAGATTTTTTTTTCAACTACAAACTTGAATACGGCGGCAAAATTTGAAATGTACACATACACATTTCAAAGTAGAGTATTAAAGGAAATTAGAGGTAATTTGTAGTTTTAAACCGTTAAAGGTTAAACTCGATTTAGGGTGGGCTTAGTGGTTAGCGTGCCCGAAATATGAACAAAAAAAAACGAGCTTTGGGGCCGTGTGAGTGTTGTAAAGTGACGGTCAAATTCAACTTTTCGGTCAAAGAAAAATATCCCGACAGTTTGTTATGTGTGATATTCCTTCCTTCTGCTCCATCAGTTCAAAATTGGGGCGGTTATGCACAGATAAACAAACAAGATTTGGGTCATGTTAAAGGCAGAAAACGAAAACTACACTTTTACAAAGATAGACAAAACATTTAGATGGTTGATACTCATGGTTAAAGTTGTGATTTGATGATTTTTTTCGTGCTTGAAATATTGATATTTGCTCAAAATAACGTTTTAAATACATATATAATGTTATACGTAATCAAAACCCTTTGGGACATTAAACGCCGGTCACTTCTCGCTTAAGCAGGCGACTCAAATAATCAAAACCCACTGTAACAAACATGTAGCTGTACATTGAACTGGTTAAAGTAGAGGGCATTGACCATCTCATGACAGTTCGTGTGCATCAATTAATTTACACACAGTTTAATCACCTCGGGACGTAACCGTCTTAAAAAACAAGTGAATTCGTGTTTAAGTAAATAACAGAAACTGTTGTAATATTCCGTTTTATACTGTAATATATATATATTGTAAATGGTATTCAGTTTGAAATGCTAAGAACTTCGTTTCGCTGGTAATTTTCAACTTCGCTTCGTAACTGTTAAAGTTAATTATGTTAAAACTTTCAGTTACGTTTGGTTTAGATAAATCGTGCCCTAATGGCACAGCGGTATGTCTGCGGACTTACAACGCTAGAAACCGGGTTTCGATACCCGTGGTGGGCAGAGCACAGATAGCCCTTGTGTAGCTCTATGCATAATTACAAACAAACAGATAAATCATTATTTGATTATGTGTTCAGAATAGGTCTAACATAAAAAATGTAAGATCATATCTATATCGTATTACGCTACAGGATTGTAAGGCAATAACAACTTACTCGATCTGGTGGTAAACTTTGTAATTTATGATATTTAAAATGTTAACTTTCATAAACAGATTCTTGCAGCAACAACAATAAAAAAAAAGAAGAGAATCGGACATATTTAAGTGCACTGAATGTTGTAGTTTAAACGCCGAAGCTGTAGAGTTCAATAGGCTTAAAATCTGTGATCTAATTTATATATATTGCGAACCGCGGTGTCTGTCCGAGCGTTCGTCTGTCTCCCGTTTGAAAATCTGCGCACGCAGGCAAACCTCAAACCTCACTTTCGAATTGACGGGTAAAGAGGCATGAATAATGTTAATATCAAATTTTATTTCGCAAACAGGACATTCTACACTAATTTGTTAGGACTTAATCACACTATCATTCACATTTCAAAATGTAGAATTTACTGTATGTTATTGCTCTTAGCATGGCTGAAATGCTCAACAATTAATTTTCGCGGTGGGTGGTATAAGTAGCTCAGAGTTCTGGCTCTGAATGGAACCAAGAGTGCAACACAGTTAACCTTATTAAAGTCCATGAAATAATTTAAGCTGATAGATTAACTTAAACTTTTTCCGTCACTGGGGACGGGTTCTTTTGCTTACTATCAAAGAAAGAAAAAGTAAAACTCATTAAGAATAATATTAACAAAATAAGATAAATTGAAAAAAGACATAAACAACAATGTACCTTATAATCATATAATATAATTTATTTACGAAAATTAACGATCAGGAAGGATACCGTTGCTCGATAATGTTGGGAAAAGAACTGATGAACATAACGTTTGATGATGCTTGTTTTTCCTGTTCCTAGTTCTCCAATCACCAAAATCTTGTACAGATGTTCTCTGCGTTCAGCTCTTTCAGTCTTAAAATAATAAACACATGTTGGAAACATTGGTAATCACACCTCATGTTTTACATCAAGTTAAAATTTAGATTCGTACAAAATTATTTACGAAAATATTAAGCCTACACCTAGTCTAATGCAATGCTGAAAATACGTTTAAATTTCATTAACGATCCACGAACTTGTTTGTTTCTTTTATAGTCATATTGGGCCGTCTACTGTATCCACTGTGTGGTATCGAATCCCGGATGTTAAGGTTGAAAGTCCCACTAGATCAACTTTCAATTTGTTGTGTGTACAAGTTTGCACATAGTTTAACAACAATGTATTGATTAATGGAGAATTTTCATTTTTAACTTGCCCATTACGAATTTTCAATAAGTACGGTTTAGTACACCAGTTCGAACGCTTAACTGACAGCCATATGTTGGATTAATAGTAGTTTCGTATGGTGTCTCTCACACCTTCAAATTATTTTGGTCCTGGTCCGGACACCGGTGTGTTTCGGTGTAACGGGGATTCGAACCCGCGACCGCAGATTAGGAGTCGAGAGCGGAATGTTGAAAATAATTTGTAGTTTTACTATGATACTGGCATCACCTGGTACGCTATAAAACTATGCGAGATGTTTCTTCCTTAAATAAACGTCAGAGTTTAATACCGCTTCAACTCGTAATGTTTTCTAACCTAGATTGTCTGATTAGGGACGGTGTTGAGCGAACGGTTTCGTACAAATAGTGTCATTCAAATACGTTTCACACACTTTTTTGATTTTTCACTAGGAATCTATATTGGGCTAGTTAAGAGTGATTTGTTTACAATTATCGTAATATTTCATCACATGTAGTATATCCTGAATGAGGATCACGAGTTGGCTCAATATGTATTATTGTTTAGCTTCGTTCATTCTTATTCCTCGTGTACTTAACTCTATACACTCATAATATCAACTCCGCGTGATATATGTATCATTCGGTTCCCTCAACTAGATTACAAAACGCCCAACCCTCCTCTGCTTTTGAATTCTATTTACTACAAGGCCATAACTATATTACCATAGGTTGAAATGTTCTCAACAATCTCGTTGTCATTGGATATGCTAACACGAACAAAGTCACAAGACTCTTCACGTGCTGATATTCACGCACAAGCTGGAAACATGCCAAACTTTTACTGAAATTATTATATTATTTATTTATTAAAACCCGTGACGGCTAAGCTGAATGCGATAATGGAGAAATCAAAATATAAAGGTACAAGTATATCGAGTTTCCTCAAAAACGTTTTGTAAGTAGGTCATAAGTCATAAGGTCATACTTATGTCATAAGTAGGTCTTATTTAGGTCATAAGTCATAAGGTCAAAGTTATGTTATAAGTAGGTCTTATTTAGGTCATAAGTCATAAGGTCATACTTATGTCATAAGTAGGTCTTATGTAGGTCATAAGTCATAAGGTCATACTTATGTCATAAGTAAGTCCCGGTCTACCGAGACTTTTACACTACAGTGTACGGTCTACCGAGACTTTTACACTATAGCGTGCGGTCTACCGAGACTTTTACACTACAGTGTACGGTCTACCGAGACTTTTACACTACAGTGTACGGTCTACCGAGACTTTTACACTATAGCGTGCGGTCTACCGAGACTTTTACACTTACAGTGTACGGTCTACCGAGACTTTTACACTACAGTGTACGGTCTACCGAGACTTTTACACTACAGTGTACGGTCTACCGGGACTGTTACACTATAGCGTGCGGTCTACCGATACTTTTACACTATAGCGTGCGGTCTACCGGGACTGTTACACTATAGCGTGCGGTGTTGGTTACTTACCAAACAATTACTTACAGACCGCAACGTTCGGTTTGTGATACCGAATCACAAAGCTCTACTACAAAATATTGTTTCGACGAGTGGGTGGTCTGAAATCTGTAATCGTCTCCAAATTTTAGAACAATTTGAGTAACATAAAAACGCGAGTTAGGCTAGAATAGGCGAATGATTGATTATTTTATTAGTCAGTGAACTTAGTGAATTACTGGAAGGGTTTGTTAGTGAATATTGCTGTAATTTGTGTAAGTTACTGTGATTTAGCTCAGTTTTGTAAATTTTTTGTTGTGTTTGACACAGAACGAAAATATGTGTGGTACGAGTAAATTAGTTAGTGGTATTAATGAGCTAATAAGAGACAATGAGGATTCACTCGTTTATTTAATGCCTCTATATTCCTTGAAAATAGCCTAACACAAAAATATCAAAATGTTGTATGTCTTCCAATATTCCTTACTGTAACATTTTATTTAAAAATGTATCAAAGTGAAAATAATAATAAGAAAAAAGTGGCCAAGTATTTGAGAAGCTGGAATTAACTTATCAGTATTATATGGAATGTAGATAATACTGTTACGTCTCTGTTCGTTAGTTAATTTTCCGTAAATTCGTTCCGACGAAACTTTACAACACAAGTCCTTTCTTAAATAAAACTGGTTTATTCTTTCTGAATATAACTTTGCGATACACTTAATTTCAACAGTCGCGCTATAACAACGAACTTCTCACGTGCTCAACTTCAATAATACTCAGTTCAATTACACACTCTTTGACTGCAGTTCAATTACTCATTGTTCCGTCACGTTGTGACCATCTTATATATACCAGGCTACCCCCAATCTAATAGTCTCCCGATAATTCACGAAGGTTCGAGAAGTACGTGGCGTGATACTAGTCACGTGACCTCGCTGACGCACCAATACTTAGAATCAACTGACGGAATAATTTTCCTAATTACTTATACAATCTTTTACCAAATGTTACCCAGTTTATTCGACATCCGTCATGTTAGCCTTTTTTTTTTTTTTCTATTTTGTTAACAATACTTTAGTAGTCAAGTTTTGCAGGAAAGTGTTGTAAAATTGTAACTCCAGTTCGTTTCTAAAAAAGTGAAGAGTTTGTTTTTAGTGCAACGCTACAACGGTCTATCTTCGTTCTGTCAACCGTGGGGAATCAAACCCAGGATTTTAGCGTGAACTTACTGTTGATCCACAGGGAGAGGGGTTAAAGTAAAAAGACTGCTACACCTCTAAAAGTTTGACCTAACTAGATAATGATACGTAAGGTCTTGACGTACATGATGGATGTCAACAAAGTACGTTCTTCTGCTAATTTATACCCAATACAGATTTCTTTTAACAAAGTTAAGTGTACCATGTATAAGACAAAATAAACTATATTTAACTACATTTTCTCCCTAGATGTGTTTACCGAGTTCAGTTACATGTGTTAACATGCTTTGTCAATAAAATATTTCAAAAATTAAAAACTTTTAAAAAGTTTGAGTTCAATGACCATAAATTAAACTGCTAAAAAAGAGGGGGGGAGGGGGATATTTCGGGCGATGATGTTCAGCATTAATGTTTGGGTTCCACAATAATTCGGCTGAAGTGTTAGTATTGATCATGTCAATCTCTTATTTATTGTAAAACATAAATGAAAAACAACACAGAAACGACAGAACAGGATACTGAAAGAAAAGGAAGAAATTGACAGACAGACAGACACTTATCAATATCCA